>NW_025767228.1:300000-542500 GCF_003918875.1 Haliotis rubra | reverse complement strand
TTACTGGCAGGATAGGAGTAGGTATTGGCAGAACAAACGTCAACAGTATTTAATAGCTATTTTACAATGGCACTTATAAAACCCACGCGCTCAAGTGGTACTTAACAGCAGCTGTTATCCGTGTGCCTAATGTCAATTGTCAAACATGGAAGTCAAACATTTATATTGCGTGGGTATATGGTGTACATGCACATAGATGCACGCGCACGCACTGGTGCATTTCCGCACATACATACATAAACACGTGTATCTACACACACGCACGCACGCACGCACGCACGCACACACGCACGCACACACACATATACACACACATATATATACACACACATGATATACACACATGATACACACACACATGATACACACACATGATATACACACATGATACACACACATGACACATGACACACACATACATACATACACACATACATACATACATACATACACACACACACATACATACATACATACACACACACACACACACACACATACATACATACATACATACATACATACACACATACATACATACATACATACATACATACATACATACATACATACATACATACATACATACATACATACATACATACAAAGGAATCATTGATGTGCAGTTATGGCCTGCTGGAGAGATTGATCACCGATGCATATCGATTCCCTTATATGTTGATTGATCACTGATACTTAGTAATGTCCAGTTACACTGATGGATCTTTGATGCTGTTTATAGATCAGAGTAACTGATAATGGGTGATGTCCTTGTATCGAGACTGGCGACGGCGTTAATAGGGCGATGCCTTTTTGATAGGGTTTGTCCGCTTGGTTGGAAGGTTTGTTGTTTAACGCCACACTCAGCAATATTCCACCTATATCGCAGCGGTCTGTAAATAATCGAGTCTGGACCAGACAATCCAGTGATCAACAGCATGAGCATCCATCTACGGACCTGGGATACGATGACATGTGTCAACCAAGTCAGCAAGCCTGACCACCCGATCCCGTTAGTCTCATGATAAAGCATGGGTTGCTGAAAACCAAATTTTGAAATGCACTGCAGGTGTATGCCCGGGACAGAAAGCGGCGAGGTCTCTAGGGGACTGCGGGCCCCCCTGTAAACATTTTAAAGCGTGTTGTCATCATTCGCAAGTCAAATTAGCTGAGAGAAACTTTATTTTATTTTGTTGTTTAATTGGGCAAAGTACGTTTTCGGCGGGGTAGCCTAGTGGTTACATCGTTCGCCCGTCACGTCGAAGACCCGGGTTCGATTCCTTTCATGGGTACAATGTGTGAAGCCCATTTCTGGTGTCCCCCGCCGTGATATTGCTGGAATATTGCTAAAAGCAGCGTGAAACTACTCTCACTCACTCATTCACGCCCAGAACACAAAATGCTTTGCGTGCAGAACGCGCAGATAGAAAATATCGTGCGTGAAAAGCTGATATATTGGCGTGAAACACGCAGGGATCTTTGCGTTTACGCGAATAAGACAGGTACAAGAAAACGATAAAACTGAAAATTTAACTGTCTTGTGAAATATTCACAATGTGACCTTACACATTCCTGTGTCCTTTGTCATTCAGTTCCTTCTCGTTGGCCAGCGCACTTTCATGATCAAACCTGTCAACGACCTCTGACATTTAGCATGAATGCCTAAGAACCTGACACTATACACATTCTAACCTCTATTCACAATACATTTAACATGAATATTGTATTAAATGTGACAGTGCTGCAATCAATAACTTTGGAAAGATCAATATGCTCTTAGAAATGAGCTTTCAAATAATCGGCTTTAGACATCAAGAAAAACTTGCTGGATACCTGTAGTGTTAGTCACGTGTTTGTCCTCAGTAATGCAGGTCACAATTCCACTTTTTACAACGTTATTAAGACAATGTTCATTGCCCTACATTCAAGATGGGGTTGAACCTGCATGGTGATTAGCTAGCAGGTTGTTAATCTTAATGATTATTGCATCCCTGTGCGAATTCTAAGATTCTTGCCTAAAAATGGTGCAACGGGATTTATCCCAGGATAAGATTCAACAGTCTATAAACGACTTACGACTTAAAAGGCTTTTGTCATGACGGTATTCACAATTACTCCCCCCCCCCCGTGATCTAACGTTTCCTTGGTAACACTGGTCTATCGTTCCTGTAAATCAAGATGGCGCATCCTCATCAATTATCGATCGCAGTAATAATTTTTTTAGGATGAGTCATAAAATACATCAAACTGTGTGAAGTGAAAACTAACATGGCTTTATCAAACAAGCGATGACAACTGCCCAGTTTCTTCTTTATTGAACGCAATCAAACACATAATAGGTTCTTCCTTGTGACCTTTCCAATGCGAAATCAAGAGCAAGATGTGTTATTGTACAAAAGGTCTCCAGCCCACACACAAAACAAGAATACAAAGAGGACTGTCAGTGAGTACAACACAACTGTATACAATACATATGTGGAAAGGTTGCCACAATGTGGGTGTATAAAAGTGGTTTACGAGGTGACGTCAAGAAACAATCCTTACGTCATGGTGGAGAAATAGTGCTAACCTTTGAATTGTTTCCATCCTAAAGTTTGAAATTAAAATTAACTTAACATTTCAACAGAGATTAACTTGAATCAAACAGCAATCAAAGCTGGTATTTATGTGGAATGTAGGCTTCCCTTAACCCATTAATCCCCAAATTTTCAAACATTGCATATTTTGAAAAATCGATTTTCCATTTTGTTTTTAGGAACATAGTTGAGGGTTGTTTTCAATGTATACTCATAGAAACACAGGAACGTACAAGTGTTCCTTTTTTATTTCCAGAATTTCACTCACAGTGCAATACATACCTTGTGAAGAAACCTGGGAAAGAATAAAGGAACGCTTGTACCTTCATGTGTTCCTTATTTGTTTCTATGAGTATACTTGTATATTTATTTATAAATTGCAAAATATGTTTCCGCACTCTGAAAGGGTGCATGTGGGAGAAGGTCCCCAGGTTTCATAGGTGTATTGTTTAAAGAAAATTGAAACCTCTTTGTTTTTCTCAACAATGACTTAATATCTGTAAATGAAAACCATTGGGACCTTCAATACAATGCACCCTCTTCGGGTGTGCTTAAGAATCATTGTAGTATCAAACATGTGTGTCCGATGATTAAAGGAAAAATGTCCTCGGTTAAAAAGTAAATTGATGTTTGATCTTTTAAACGGCATTCCGTGATGGAAGGCATTCAGACCAACATGGGTGGTTTGAACCAGGTCTTAGATGGTCATACGTACACCAAACACTGTCAGGAAGACCATCAAAGAGTTCCAGAAGGAACAGGCGACAGCAGGCGTGAACATCCGACTTCATAAGTGTCAGGAGGCCAAGACCATCTCATGTCATCATGTGATGCATTATATAACTTATAATGCTAGCTGTAGTTATTTCGTATAATTATTATTTCAACATTTCAAAACGTCATTATGTCATAAGACTTTTAGATGTGTTGCATGTATGACAATGAAACAATGCAAACTAAAAAGGCATTTTTTTCTATAAATTCTATTAGAAAATGAAAGGGGACTTTTTTCTGGAGGACATTTTTACTTAGGCAAATTTACGTCTTTTTTACCGGTATTATTTTACCGAGGACTTTTTTACTGAACACCTGTCAGATATATCTAATAGCCTTGTTTCCTGTGTCACCTCTGTGTACAATATGTCCTTCCTCATTAAACCTGTTTATCATGTATATACCATACATCTTGTATACCAAATATATCCACATGTTTAACGTATATCCTGCGTGTCGATATCCCATCTCCATGTCCAGTGTATGTCATACCTATGCTACCTGTATAGCGTATATATTCGATACATCCAACGCCTTTGATACTTGCATATGTACAATATAACCCCCATGATTACGGTCTAATCCGTCGAATTACGAATAGTCAGCAGTGCGGCTGTAATACCTGCCAGGAGCTTGTCTTTGTACATCAGTATCATTGTCAAAGTTGGAAGTAGCGTCCTCCTCTTGGTCACAGTTGGATTCTGTGCTTTCAGATCCTTCAAATGGTTGATAATCTTCATCAGATCCACCATCACTTTCATCAGAGTGATCACCACCAAGCTTCCGTTGCTTAAAGGTCACATGCAACCAAAAAAACAAACATAATTAAAACACAATTATCACTTATTCATGACATGTAATGTACATTGCTGATTATAACACAATTATAAAGTGCAATATTTGGTACTTCGGTTTACTTCCATCGAAACGAAGCACCCGGGAGACCGAACCCAGTCAGAACGGGTGGGTGTGCACTCAAGTGTAACGAAGGCTTTCATTGGCTGGTTCATTTGCGAATGGGTGTACATAGATATGTTGTTTTTTGTAAATACATGCTCATTTTTTCTGCATTTGCGTTCGATCCAATCAACAAATACTGAGATGGTGAACTACTGCGTGGGTGGAAACTGTCGTTTGTTCAAGTACAAAGCAGGCCTTGACAATATGAGTTTGCACCGGTTTCCGTCCGATCCAGTCATCCGAGAAAAATGGATGCTGTTTGTTTGCAACCCACAGACATAATAACATGTCATGTGTACAAGTATCACACCTGCCTGTCTGTGTAATTACATAATGTGACAGAGACAGAACTCAGGTGCACGAGCCATAAATCAATGTATTTTGTTTATGGTGTATAGCCTGATACGTTTCAAGTTCAAATTGCATGTGGTCGATGATTGAAGTTGTGTATTGCATATTGTCATTATGAGACAGGCAGACATACATTGAGATTTGTCTGTGACAGAGACTGCTTATCACAATCAACATATTTTTCTATGTGTCTATAGACATGTATTAAAACATTTCAGTTTTTAAGCTGAGCAATTTTAAACAAAGAAATTAGTATTTCTAATGCTACACTTTCTTGAAAACTTGGTTTGCAATTTTGCCAACCCCCAAAAGGCAAGATGTGAAAACATATAAGAAAAGGTATGGGACCAGTGTATTTATATTACTGCGGACCAAAGATGCTTATAATCACAAGAAACATCTTTTGTTCTCCAACTTCGACCCCAGCGATAATCCTTGCACGCATCACTTGCAGTGTTTTTACGAGTCGCCTTCCCGGTTCAAGCCGCGCGAACCTAATCACTGCGCATGCACTATGAGCGCAGCGCAGCACAGCTGTTGAAACCACTTTTCACTCCAGCGCTGGGGTGAAATTAGTGAATCGTTTGAACTCCGATTTCGCGGGGTTTTTCATCGCGTTATTTTTCAACTTTATATGTTGAATTTGCATTTTTGATAATTTGTTACTGTAAGTCCATACCGGCAGGTATCAGAATCTGCAAAGTTGTGTTTTGCGGTGCATGTGACCTTTAAATTCAAATAAGTTTTGTTAATCCATATTGAATGTGATGTAGGCACACAAGTCAGAAGACCCGAAAAAAGGTTAAAAAATAAAGAGAGTCCAAACATATATTTATTGCATCAATTTCTCATTGTATCATATGAGTAGGCAAAGATAAGTTCAAAAGTACAAATATATAGAGAGTCAAACCACCCAACACCCCTTGCGTCTTTTTCTTGGTATGATCCAATGTTTGATAACTAATTAATAGCTAAGATCACAGTGTTCATCCGTCGAATGCATTTTACTACTTTGAAATCAGAAATTCGACGGATCGGTACGCGACCATCCCCCATTACAGCTATATATCCTGCTATATATCTAATATATCCGGTAACAATGATGCCTATATACCCGTGCAGTACGTAAAATGATGAGATTAATGCATCACCACATTCATGTTTAAAATGCATCCCACAATCAGTAGAACCGGGCTTACATTATTCGGCATTAATCGACATATTGACTACCACACAGCAGTAGCAATCTGCTTTAATAATAGCGTTTTATTAACACTTACCCTGTCTAGATCGAATTCGTCATACGCGTAATAACCACATTCGTATGTTCTAGACAGCCGAGATAGAACTGTGGTTGTGATTGTGACTGTTCCAAGTGTTGCCATAGCGACTGATCTTGGGGGAGTAAATAAGTCGTTTAATGCATTATTCATTTAGCATCACCGAGATACGGAACTCAACATCTTCAGCAGGTGGATGAGAAGTAATTGACTTTAATTACATGATTATTTGACAAGATCGCCAGGCACAATTTGGCCGTTTTACATGGACGGGGATCTGACACCTCTTTGAGTCACCTGTGTAAACAAATCCCGACCAGATTGAAATCGGTTTTCGGCGAGAAACACTTAGCGCTTAAAACACATTAAAACTCATTCTGTGATAAAAAATGCATTCGATTGAAGATCAAGCAGTTTGAATAAACAAACGACATTATGACACGCCTAATTCAGTAATGATATTTCCATGACAAAAAAATCGGAAATGGCTAGTTTTTGCAAACCTGACGAGCAGTGTGCGCACATCCACCGGCGTTAAGGCATACACCCCGGTTTTAACGTCTATTAATAAAAATTACAAATACACAATGCTATCGTGATGAAGTGAGGCTGACACATGGGCAGCAGATGGCCGGACTGGCTGGACAATGTCCATTCCTCCTAGTCCCAGCCTTTCTGCAGGTCCCAGTGAAAAGTATTTAACAGTCGTAAGTATATATAAGGAAATTATGAGTAATATCGCAGTTTCGATGTGGCTATTATGATTTAAATGTATTTTAAAAGAATATGTCATGCTACTGAGAGCCATTCTTGCAAAATGTGCGACAGGGATATTACTGAAGATGAATACCATGTCCTTCTCATCTATCCACAGTATGAAGACCTAGGAAAGTATTATATACCATCTAAGTACACGTCCTGTCCCACATTTTACAACTTCAGCATCCTAATGTCAACAGAAAATGTACAGCTACTTCAGAATATTGCTACGTTTATACACCATGTACTGTTAAAACGCAAACGCGCTTGTACCACTCATCCATTGTAACTGTTTTTACCTGTACTACGGGCCTCTGGCCTACAGTTCAGAAATAGAAAAAGAAGTCTCTCCACGCTCTTCCCGCTGTCGGCCAGTTCCCTTGCTTGCTTATCTTGCCTGTTTCCAAAGGCAGATGAACGACTCACAATCTACTTAGCTGGTGACATTTGTGTCTAGTTTGACATATCTCTGATACGTGTCGACGATTCTCTTGGACATAATCTGCTTAGCTTAATTTTTTACTAGCCTGACCTATCTCTGACAAGTGTGCACGACAAATACTGTTACACATATCATAAAGAGAACAATGAAAATAAAACACCGTCGTACATCTGTGTATGCAAGAAGATGGAGTAACGAGTTAGAGTAAATTAAAATTCTCAAAAGCCTCTCCACATTCATGAGAGATCTCTGTTCAAAGCCGAGTTGATAATAAGATTACGGTATTGCATCGGACATCTCCTTTGTCACTTGTACGTCCAATTTTGAAATTCCCTTAACATGAAAGCGATAAACCTAATAGAAAGTCTGAGGCCTTGAATGTAACCTTGATCGAACCATTTCTGAGGAAGAGTTGTATGACGCTTTTTGACATTTCGATAAAAGAACATGCTTCTACCGAAACATCTGTGAAATATAACACCAACGGCTGGAGCTGTTGGAATATTGATTCAATATGAAGGGAAAGTTGACTATTAGAATGTTTTAAGTTCTTTGAGTGGTATTGAGAAGCTGGCATGATGAACAGGAACGCTTTTTGACGAATAGACAACTTCTTTATATGGATGCGACAGTTCCGTGTAGATACTAACACCTTGATCAAGCAAGAGATCAAATCGTTCCTGTTTATTAAAATCTTGAGGCTACACAAGACCAAATGTTTTCCCATAGTTTTAGTAACGTTATATTTTTTTCAAAAATCACCCGGGCTGTCAACAGCCATTCCATGTACACATGGGTACAGTCTGGCCTTTATAAACTACAATGAAAACACAAATTCCGGCTAACCTATCCTGCCAATATTCCGAGCACAGGAAGCTGAACACATTAACCCCAGTTCCGCACCAAATGTCGCCATCTTGAAAATATCTGTACATACATTAAGCATAAGTCCTTCTTCTTCTTAGAGAAAATAAAAATTGTAAATTATGTGACTCGCCAGCAATTGTCCTGGTTTTCATGAGTCTAGAAGAAAATTTATACCAACCAAATTGCTCAAACACTCAAACATTGCATCTTATAGAAGCCTGTTTACTACTTTAGATCATACTGTTAAAAAAACAAACTAGCAAAGTTCGTAAATGTTATTTTTTCTACTATAACAAAAGTTAGATAATAGACATGTTATACCAACCACTGATTTTCTATAATATATTGTTATACTCCGCCGCCATTTTGACTGAATGTAATAATTGATGTGTGTAATATGTACTCTTATACCACCATTGGTGGTCTATTGAGAATAAAGTGAAGTGAAGTCATTATGCGTACATCTGAATACGAAACATATCAGGCGGTCGAGCTTGTCTCTTGTATATCCTGTTCAAGCGGGCAAATACACCTGAAGTGACAGTTAGACATCTTTGGCAGATGACCTTCTTTTAATTTTGCCGACCCGAGGAGAAATTCTCATTCACATGAATAAAGAAACCAATCCGGGAGGTTTGTTTTTAATTTTTGCAGTTAAGTTTCGTGTGCTGTTATATTTGAAATATTGTATCATCTGAACGCATTATATATATCTTTGAGAACACTATCAAGGACGTTTGCGAACCGTTCATATTTTGAACATTGATCCTGCGTTCTGACAAGGAAGGTTGGAGTTCCGCGTTAACGTACCGTGCATTGTTAATCACCACTCTATCAATATCGTGTTGCCGAGATTCACGTTGTATAAACATCCCTCTGATTCCGATCCTAATTAGGTAAGATGAGGCAAATGATGATGGATGGTGAGTAGCGTTAACACAACATGTAATGTCTCTGATAGTTCACTCTATGGTGTGTGGGTGTCACGTATTGAGTACTCCAGGCCATGTTTACCTATTTCGTGAACACCTGGTGTGATCACTCTATCAATATTGTGTTGCTGAGATTTACGTTGTATCAAAATCAGTCTGTTTCCGAAGACTGATTAGGTAAGATGAGGCAAATGATGATGGATGTTGCCCAGCGTTTGCACAACATGTAATGTCTCTGATAGTTCACTCTATGGTGTGTGGGTGTCACGGGTTGAATACTCCAGGTCATAATTACCTATTTCTTGAACACCTGGTGTGATCACTCTATCAATATTGTGTTGCTGAGATTTACGTTGTATCAAAATCAGTCTGTTTCCGAAGACTGATAAGGTAAGATGAGGCAAATGATGATGGATGTTGCCTAGCGTTAACATAGCATGTAATGTCTCTGATAGTTCACTCAATAGTGTGTGGGTGTCACGGATTGAATACTCCAGGTCATGTTTACCTATTTCGCGAACACCTGGTGTCACAACTCTATCAATATTGTGTTGCCGAGATTTACGTTGAATTAAAAATCATCTGATTCCGAAAACCTTTTGGGTAAGATGAGGCAAATGATGATGGCTCTTGCCTAGAGTTAACATAGCATGTAATGTAGCTCACTCTATAGTGTGTGGGTGTCACGGGTTGAATGTGTCAGGACATGTTTACCTGTTTCGCGAACACCTGGTGTCATCTGAGAAGCAATAATAACACAGTTACTGTTCTCTTTACGGAATTTGTTTCTGAGGATAGTTAGGACTTTGGTATCCTCTGACGTTCCAATTGTATAATTGGTTCTATATGGCTGTGTTTTTCTGGCTTAATCAATGAGGCTTTGCATTAGCTAACAGGAAACTCCAAAACCATTTGGCCATGATTTTGAAGGACTTCTCTTTCCTTTGCTTTTAGCAATATTCCAGCAATAGCACGACAGGGGACACCAGAAATGGGCTTCACACATAGTACACATTTGGGGAATCGAACCCGTGCCTTCAGCGTGACGAACGAACGCTTTAACCACTAGGCTACCGCACCGCCCCTAGTTGGTGACAGAACGGATGGGTCATGTGTTACATTATTGCTTTGAATAACGTCAATTTTGTACTGATATCTACAGTTTGTCGTGTGTAAATGATTAAGTAACCAGTAGCATAAGGTATCATTGTTGGTATATATACACTAAACGCCAAAAGAAACGTTACCCTCCTTCCTTAATGATGGAGGTACCTATCTTCAGCTGGCGTTGTGATGCGTGGACGTCCGCTTCTTGGTCTGTCTACGGTGACACCAGTCTGTCTGTAGCGCTGAATAAGTCTTATAACCGTTATACGGTGGCATCCGAGATCGTTGGCAACATCATTGTAGGTCGACCCCATCTGCAACATCCCAATGGCTCTTTCTCTCTCTTCAGCTGTTAATCGTGGCATATTTCTCGTACTTGTGTATCATATCATGTATTCTAGCCTCTCTTTATACCCTATAGAATCATTCTACACGTGAAATGGATGCAATTACTGCAAGAATATTGCTGCGTTTTGGCGATTGATATTGCAATGTGTAAATAGAAAATGGAAAAAATGTTACTTTGCAAGCAAAACTGTTGACAAAGACAAATTTAGATGTTCCTAAACACGTTTTCACAATATCAAACACACGTTTTACCTGTTTTTACAAATGCAAATCAGCATAAAATGTTTTAAGACTGAAATTATAGGAATGATTATTTTACAATTTTACAAACTCTATAATAGTTGTTTCTTGTTTTAATAGTTGAAAAATGGTTTATCTTTGCCTCCTCGCGTTTGTATTATATCCCATCGCATCTATTATCATGTTGTATTAGCATATCACTGGCCTCAGGTTTTTATTATATATTCATTCTTCAACATTGTTAAACTCGTTACACATGTTTTCTTTGTAGTGCCTCATGTATGTATATATACCCCCCTGTACTCCCTACCATTCACCTGATGAAGGAGCAAGCAAACACTCCGAAACGTCGTGTTATTCACAATAAAGAAGTTGACATCCATAAATCTTGCTTTTCTTATGTACTCCACTTCTAAATGCCCTTGATTTGAAACTGTGGTCAACACATATTTTAAGTTCCTGAGCGCGATCTGTCTAAGATAAGGTTAAGTTTAGGGTGGAGTAGAAACTAAGCGACACTTGCTCCTTAACATCCCGGTTGTCCCGAATTACAATTGTGTGTTTCGTGGCGTTCGTGACGTCATTGATGTATTGTTTCGTTGGCCTGGGACTGGAATTAGTGAGTGAGTGAGTATGATTTTACGACGCTTTTAGCACTATTCCAGCAATATCACGGCGGGTGACACCAGAAATTGGCTTTTCACATTGTACCCATGTGTGGAATCGATCCCGGGTCTTCAGTGTGACGAGCGAACGCTTTAACCACTAGGCTACCCCACCGCCTTCTGGCATTAGTATATGAATTAGCAGACGTTAACAGAAATTGCAGAATAGTCCACCAGTTGCCTATTAGTCAAAAGGCAATTTTAGTCAGGGCTAGTACGAGCACACACACACACACACACACACACAGAGAGAGAGAGAGAGAGAGAGAGAGAGAGAGAGAGAGAGAGAGACGCACACACACAGAGACAGACAGACACACACAGAGACAGACAGACACACACACACAGATACACAGACAGACACACACAGACACACACACACACACACACACTGAGAAAGACAAAAGTCCTCAATGAGTTGTACATCTCCAATAGTCTTTAACGCGTACTGCAAAGTTCGATATTACGATCACGCCAAGGCTAAGCCTTTTCGTAAATACACCCTACACTCACAGACACTGTGAAAACCAACACATGGTGTTTGATGGAAGCTATATTGACACGGCCAGCACTCCATTGCGTTTTTAGGAAACGCTTGTGTCAATCCATTAACACACACGTTCAATAACTCGCCAATCTGAACAATTTCACTCCTGCTGTGACAAACACCGGCAAGAGTGCAAAACACACAGCGCTACAACGCACCATTGATCTTGGTTGGGGGCCAACGGCACCATAGTGGCACAGGGTCTAGGAAACTGGTGTAACTGGTGGGATAAGCGTTGTCGTTGGGATACACCGATGAGCTATGTCTTGGCTGGACAGCACACAGGGTTATTATTATTATTATGTTTTACAGATTAAGGTGAAAATGCAGCAGAAAGGGTTCGGGTGATCCTGGCACAGTCAGGCTGGTAAGGCTCATCATCAGCCCAGGGACGGTAGAGTAGGCTGGTGGTTAAAGCGTTTGCTCGTCACGCCGAAGACCCGGGTTTGATTCTCCATTTCTGGTGTTCCCCGCCGTGATATTGCTGGAATATTGCTAAAAGCGGCGTAAGACCATACTCACTCACTCATCAGCGCAGGGCCCTTGCCCCCATCTACACGCAGCCCAAACAGCGAATGGGACCTCACCCAGGAAACGCTGCCTAGTCGAACCCACCAATGGGTATTTATACAGCGTTACAGTCCATCCCATGTGCATGCTCAAAGCGCTTTGTTTTTCACCTTTGATCATTGGATATGAATCTCAACGGCCGAACGTATTTGTTTTTAATGTCAACTCCCTGGGGATCATACAACTCAAGTTAATGTGACTTACAAATCCTTCCGAGGGTTGAGGGGTTATTGGGACAGATTTATACTATGTGATAGAGATTGATAAAAAAGTGTGGCGGTGTTGTATCATTCAATGGTGTGTTCAGTATGTTTGGGTAACAAGCCGACTACGCCATCTGACTACAAGGTGTCCGACATTGGTCGAGACAGAGTTGACGTCAAGTCCTAGAATTAACGTTGTCAAGATTCGTCCGTAGTCGAGGTTTCCCGAAACTAGAATACTACCAATACTGCCCCCGATAGTCAGTTGACATACTTGGGATGCAGATAGCATGGCGGACATCCCAGTGAACCTTCATCACAAGTCCATTCAGACCGAAGGGCGGTGGGGTAGACTAGTGGTTAAAGCATCCGCTCGTCACGACGAAGGCCCGGGTTCAATTCCCCACATGGGTACAATATGTGAAGCCCATTTCTGGTGTCCTCTGCCGTGATATTGCTGGAATATTGCTAAAAAGCGGCGTAAAACCATACTCACTCACTCACCCATTTAGACCGAACTAACACTGTTGCCTGATATTGTCACTCTCACCTGCACATCAACTACAGCTCTCATTGATTTCTCTACATCAACTAACACTCGTAGCCATCACGAAGTCAAATGACACTGTCGCTACTACCACCAAGTCAACTAACACTGTCACTGCCACCATCTAGGCAACTAACACTGTCACTGCCCCCACCAAGTCAACTAACACTGTCACTGCCACCACCAAGTCAACTAACACTGTTGCTGCCACCACCAAGTCAACTAACACTGTCACTGCCACCACCAAGTCAACTAACACTGTCACTGCCACCACTAAGTCAACTAACACTGTTACTGCCACCACCAAGTCAACTAACACTGTCACTGCAACCCCCAAGTCAACTAACACTGTCACTGCAACCACCAAGTCAACTAACACTGTCACTGCCACCACTAAGTCAACTAACACTGTCACTGCCACCACCAAGTCAACTAACACTGTCACTTCCACCACTAAGTTCACTAACACTGTCGCTGCCACCACCAAGTCAACTAACACTGTCACTGCCACCACCAAGTCAACTAACACTGTCACTGCCACCACCAAGTCAACTAACACTGTCACTGCCACCACCAAGTCAACTAACACTGTCACTGCCACCACCAAGTCAACTAACACTGTCGTTGCCACCACCAAGTCAACTAACACTGTCACTGCCACCACCAAGTCAACTAACACTGTCACTGCCACCACCAAATCAACTAACCCTGTCACTGTCACCACCAAGTAAAGTAGCACTGTCGCTGCCACCACCAAGTCAACTAACACTGTCGCTGCCACCACCAAGTCAACTAACACTGTCACTGCCACCACCAAATCAACTAACACTGTCACTGCCACCACTAAGTCCACTAACACTGTTACTTCCACCACCAAATCAACTAACCCTGTCACCACCAAAGAAAGTAGCACTGTCGCTGCCACCACCAAGTCAACTAACACTGTCACTGCCACCACCAAGTCAACTAACACTGTCACTGCCACCACCAAGTCAACTAACACTGTCACTGCCACCACCAAGGCAACTAGCACTGTCACTGCCACCACCAAATCAACTAACACTGTCACTGCCACCACTAAGTCCACTAACACTGTTACTTCCACCACCAAATCAACTAACCCTGTCACCACCAAGTAAAGTAGCACTGTCGCTGCCACCACCAAGTCAACTAACACTGTCACTGCCACCACCAAGTCCACTAACACTGTCACTGCCACCACCAAGTCAACTAACACTGTCACTGCCACCACCAAGTCAACTAACACTGTCACTGCCACCACCAAGTCAAAACACTGTCACTGCCACTAACACTGTCACTGCCACCACCAAGTCCACTAACACTGTCACTGCCACCACCAAGTCCACTAACACTGTCACTGCCACCACCAAGTCAACTAACACTGTCACTGCCACCACCAAGTCAACTAACACTGTCACTGCCACCACCAAGTCAACTAACACTGTCACTGCCACCACCAAGTCAACTAACACTGTCACTGCCACCACCAAGTCAACTAACACTGTCACTGCCACCACCAAGTCAGCTAACACTGTCACTGCCACCACCAAGTCAACTAACACTGTCACTGCCACCACCAAGTCAACTAACACTGTCACTGCCACCACCAAGTCAACTAACACTGTCACTGCCACCACCAAGTCAACTAACACTGTCACTGCCACCACCAAGTCAACTAACACTGTCACTGCCACCACCAAGTCAACTAACACTGTCACTGCCACCACCACCAAGTCAACTAACACTGTCACTGCCACCACCAAAGTCAACTAACACTGTCACTGCCACCACCAAGTCAACTAACACTGTCACTGCCACCACCAAGTCAGCTAACACTGTCACTGCCACCACCAAGTCAACTAACACTGTCACTGCCACCACCAAGTCAGCTAACACTGTCACTGCCACCACCAAGTCCTAGCTAACACTGTCACTGCCAACACTGTCAACTAACACTGTCCTGCCACCAAGTCAACTAACACTGTCACTGCCACCACCAAGTCAACTAACACTGTCACTGCCACCACCAAGTCAACTAACACTGTCACTGCCACCACCAAGTCCACTAACACTGTCACTGCCACCACCAAGTCCACTAACACTGTCACTGCCACCACCAAGTCAACTAACACTGTCACTGCCACCACCAAGTCAACTAACACTGTCACTGCCACCACCAAGTCAACTAACACTGTCACTGCCACCACCAAGTCAACTAACACTGTCACTGCCACCACCAAGTCAACTAACACTGTCACTGCCACCACCAAGTCAACTAACACTGTCACTGCCACCACCAAGTCAACTAACACTGTCACTGCCACCACCAAGTCAACTAACACTGTCACTGCCACCACCAAGTCAACTAACACTGTCACTGCTGCCACCACCAAGTCAACTAACACTGTCACTGCCACCACCAAGTCAACTAACACTGTCACTGCCACCACCAAGTCAACTAACACTGTCACTGCCACCACCAAGTCAACTAACACTGTCACTGCCACCACCAAGTCCACTAACACTGTCAGTCAACTAACACTGTCACTGCCACCACCAAGTCAACTAACACTGTCACTGCCACCACCAAGTCAACTAACACTGTCACTGCCACCACCAAGTCCACCACCAAGTCAACTAACACTGTCACTGCCACCACCAAGTCAACTAACACTGTCACTGCCACCACCAAGTCAACTAACACTGTCACTGCCACCACCAAGTCAACTAACACTGTCACTGCCACCACCAAGTCAACTAACACTGTCACTGCCACCACCAAGTCAACTAACACTGTCACTGCCACCACCAAGTCAACTAACACTGTCACTGCCACCACTAAGTCAACTAACACTGTCACTGCCACCCACCAAGTCAACTAACACTGCTCGCACTCAATTAACACCACCACCAAGTCAACTAACACTGTCACTGCCACCACCAAGTCAACTAACACTGTCACTGCCACCACCAAGTCAACTAACACTGTCACTGCCACCACCAAGTCAACTAACACTGTCACTGCCACCACCAAGTCAACTAACACTGTCACTGCCACCACCAAGTCAACTAACACTGTCACTGCCACCACCAAGTCAACTAACACTGTCACTGCCCGCCACCTAAGTCAACTACCTTACCACCACCACCAGTCCACTAACACTAACACTGTCACTGCCACCACCAAGTCAACTAACACTGTCACTGCCACCACCAAGTCAACTAACACTGTCACTGCCACCACCAAGTCAACTAACACTGTCACTGCCACCACCAAGTCAACTAACACTGTCACTGCCACCACCAAGTCAACTAACACTGTCGCTGCTGCCACCACCAAGTCAACTAACACTGTCACTGCCACCACCAAGTCAACTAACACTGTCACTGCCACCACCAAGTCAACTAACCACCAAGTCAACTAACACTGTCACTGCCAACCACCCAAGTCAACTAACACTGTCCCGCCACCACTAAAGTCAACTAACACTGTCACTGCCACCACCAAGTCAACTAACACTGTCACTGCCACCACCAAGCCACCACTGCCAAGTCAACTAACACTGTCACTGCTGTCCGCTAACACTCCACCACTAAGTCAACTAACACTGTCCACTAAGTCAACTAACACACCACCAAGTCAACTAACACTGTCGCTGCCACCACCAAGTCAACTAACACTGTCACTGCCACCACCAAGTCAACTAACACTGTCACTGCCACCACCAAGTCAACTAACAATGTCACTGTCACCACCAAGTCAACTAACACTGTCACTGCCACCACCAAGTCAGCTAACACCGCCACTATCTAACTGTCACATACATTGTACCCCCACATCACCTTTGACACTGTCACTGTCAGTAGAATGCAATCCACTATTCTCTAACAAGCATTAATTTAAACTGATAAAAATATGCTGATGTAGCAACGACAAAAAACATTACTTTGTGATGCCTACAGTCACGCAGTCTCGTCAATGCGTCAACAAAGAAACCCATAGTGATTGGTTTCAATACATATTTCTTTATTACTCTCCAATCCAAGAAGAAGTGTCTCAATCAGCAAATTGTGTAAGATGGATCACCATTGTGTAGGCAGTATAATGAAACGTCTCGGTCCGTGTGTAGTTATCGCCATGCAACAAGAACGCGAATTAAATACCCAGACGCATCGCCCAGAAAACACGGACGTCTCCATCCGATAGATAACGATCGAGATCTAATGATCTCAGCTGTCGAGGCAACGAAGCTCTCTTTATACTTGGCACTACATCTTAAAGTCATAAAGATTCGAAATACGACGAATATTCATGTGAAGAATTTACTTTGTCATGTTTTAGAATTTTCATTTTATTTTACAAATACACTAGTTACGTCTATTGGATTACGGTGGGAGGAGAGGAGAATATGTAACACATGCAGCTGAGTCAGCGATTATATATGTTATCGAGTAAGAGGTATTGACTCTATGTACGTACGATTAACAGATAGTGATTTGAGGAATCGGAAAAATGGTCGATAGCATGAACATCGGGAATGAAGAATGGAGATGGGGATGGGCGTTTGGGATTAGGATGAGGCCGGGGATGGGATAAGGATGAGAGTGGGTCTGGGGTATGTGTAGGGTTGAGGGTGGTGATGGGGATGAGATAAGGATGAAGGTTGTAATCGGGAGGGGATGAGTCTGAGGATGAGAATGGGATCATCCTGGGAATGGGATGATCCTTTCACATTCCATCCCCACCCTCATCCTTATCCAACCCCCACTCGCATCCTTATCCCATATCCATCCCCAACCTCATTATTATGCCATCCTCACCCCACTATCATTCTTATCCCATCCCCACCCTCATCCTTATCCAACCCCCACTCGCATCCTTATCCCATATCCATCCCCATCCTCATTATTATGCCATCCTCACCCCACTATCATTCTTATCCCATCCTCACCCTCATCCTTATCCAATCCCAACCCCACTATCATCCTTATCCCAATCCCGTGTCCACCCTCATCCTAATCCCATCCCCGTGCTCACCCTCATCCTTATCCCATCCCCGTGCCCATCTCATCCTTATCCCATCTCCGTGCCCACCCTCATCCTTATCCCACCCCCGTGTCCACCCTCATCCTTATCCCATCCCCGTGCCCCCACCCTCATCCTTATCCAATCCTCGTGCCCACTCTCATCCTAATCCCACCCCTGTGCCAACCCTCATCCTTATCCCATCCCCGTGCCCACCCTCATCCTTATCCCATCCCCCGTACCCACCCCATCCTTATCCCATCCCCATCCTCGTCCTACCCTCATCAGAAACCCAAGACCGATCTTCCAACTTCGACCACCTTATCTCATGGTTCAACCGAATCATTGTCCACGATCGTTTCGGAACCAACGGTCTTGGGCTGGGACGATTCACCGATGCATCGATGCATCGCGATACATTTAAGGTTGATACAGCTATCGTATCGTGGACTGGTGTATCGATACAGAACGATACACAACTTCTTTTTAAAACAATATTATCTTAAACATGTTACAGTACTTATTTAAAGAAAAATACGCAAGCATGATAGAGTTACTTGTTTGTTTATTACAATAGTGTTATTGTTAAACACAAATACCTTGAAATAAATCATTTTAAATCTTGATACCGTGTCATTCTTTAAAGATGTATGTATCGTGATACATATCGTATCGCAGGTAAAATATCGTGATATGTATCGTACCGTGACATAGTGTATCGTCCCAGCCCTACAACGGTCCAGATCCATGCTATGAAGAACTTTTCAACTCTATTACAGAAACATGTCTGAAGACTGTCCAAGATATATCACGATAATACGTTCCAGTCTGGCATCGTTTGATCACATTTCTGATAAGCTGTCTTTCAGTCGTCGCCTCAATATGAAGTGGAATCATTCCTTTACATGTACGGTCCATAACGTCATTGAATTTTACACCAAATAAGGACTGCTGATGTCGGGAGGGGGGTGTTCGCGGGGGGTGGTATGGTGTGGTGTGGTGTGGTGTGGTGTGGTGTGGTGTGGTGTGGTGTGGTGGTTGTGAAATGTGTATTCAGGAAATAACAGAATCGTATGTCTACTTTAGACACATTCAGTCTGACCGTTCCGTGTTAGAATTGGTCTTCAATAGCCCATGCTTCCTGAAACAGGACCCGTGAAGATCCGGGTTAGAACTGATCAGTTATCCATGCTTGTCGTAAGAGGTAACTAAAGGGATCGGGTGGTCAGGCTCGCTGACTGGGTTGACACATGCTCATATACGTATACAATCGTACAATTTACTCAATGTTCTTTTGGTCCGGTGCTCGTGAAGGTCCATGTTAGAATATTGATCTTCAGTAACCCATGCTTGTCGTAAGAGGCAACTAACGGGATCGGGTGGTCAGGCTCGCTGACTTGGCTGGCACATTTCATCGGTTCCCAATTGCGCAGATCGATGCTCATGCTGTTGATCACTGGATTGTCTGGTCTAGACTCGATATTTACAGACCGCCTCCATATAGCTGGAATATTGCTGAGTGCGGCGTAAAACTTAACTCACTCACCCATGTAAGAGACGACAATTGGGATATTGTAATCGGGCTTGCCGACACAGTTGATACACGGCATCGTATCCCAATAGATGCTCATGATGTCAGTCACTTGTTTGTCTTGTGTAGACGCCATTACATGCAGACTGCCGTGGTTTAGCTGGTTTAGTTTTCTTACTGAGTGCGGCCTTAAACGACACACAAAAATGCCTCTTTAAGGCAATGTTCTCATCGTCAATCTTCGCAGACACAAGGAAACGGTGAATATGGTCGTGGGTCAGTTTAAGTATGAAAGTATTTACGGTCGTGAATAAACCTAAATAGTAATGATTCTTGCGTCCATCGAAATTCGCTCACTTTTTGAATCGTCAACTTGTCATTTATAGTGAGTTCTCCCTAATCTTTGTCCATTACGTTGCAATTTCATTATGAACTAAGCATAAAGGCATAAAATGAATAAATATCGTTTGCACAATTGCGGACCTCCAAATATTAGCAAATTGTTGTAAGATTTAAAAGGTACATATTCTTACAGAAGCTATTACCAAATTCCTTCGAATTAGTAATTTCAATGGTCAGTGAGCTTGCTTCAAAATGGTGATTACAAGCTGTCTCCTCTCCCATTACCTGGATATGATTGCTATCACTTACCTGTTATTTCCAGTTTCTTATAGTCTATTTTCCTTGAAACGCCAATCACCAATATCTGGTTTACTCTGATTACTCAAACAAAAATATCTCGTAACTCTCAAGCAAATAAACGTCGCTATTGAATAACAGTATTATTGCAGCAAACTAGATCAACGTAGATGAAATTAAACTGCAACTCTGTTTACATTGTATAGAGAGGAAATTCTATTATAGAAACTCGACACCTTTCACTGAACAACTGGTTCGCAGAGTAATCGAATTATTATTCTGATTCCGGGTTACCCTGTGTCTCCTTCCTGGCCCTAGATGAGGATAAGTATAATTAGAAAGTCGTTGTCCTCAATATAACCCCGTTTCTTCCTATAATTCCACAAATGATTTCTTATTAAGAGTAATTTGATCTGATATTCGTGGTCGCCTGACAGGGAGGTTGTCTATAACAAAAACGCTGGTTGTAATCCAATAAACTCACAGTCCTAAATCTAATAACACCGAGGCTTGGTTTGTAAGCCATTTTGTTTGATTGGCGTATATTCACCCTTGAAGATGATTGATGATATAATTTTGCATTGACCCCCTTCATCGCAACGGTGCTAGACGGGGTAAGAAATAAAAAAGAATGATTACAGAAAATATGTAATTCAATTTAGCGCTATATACACAGTTACTAGTAGCATGTAATTAAAGCGCGTTCGTCACAAAAGTCAATGCGGTTTTATAGCAGCAAAATGGAATTTCACAACTTCAATTTTATTTTGACTTCTTTGATTGGCATTCTAGAAGTTGGGTAGATGAAGAGGGGCTGCTCCGTCGCCTATACATGTATATCCATAAAAATAGTCCTCATTTTTCAATTATATTCCTATCATTTAGGAATTTATTGAATATTTATAACCGTTTTCATATTGACCGTGCGAAATTGTTGCACCTTTGCATTCGATGGTATGAACGTTTTCTCGGCATGTCGAAGGATCGGATTTGAATCCCTCTAGATGTCAGAGGGTGCAGTCAATGTTTAGTTTCCCAGAGTTAGATTGCTGGACCAATTGGAAAAGTGTGTCTGATGCAGGAAGAAACAGAATGGTAAATATAGTTGGATATTTTATTCCGTTCTTTCTAATATTCATAAACGCACACAGGCAGAAATAACTGATTGTAGCGGCGATTTGAAAGTGCTCAATTTACACTGTTCGTGATCAAACAAGGAAGAGAGTTCAGGTTCGACCTTTCCCTGCTCTGGGAACTTGGATCTGGAGCTGGTCGGCTGATCGAAAGCTTCAGTGTGTCACGTAGATAATATTCCGCTGCTGAAGACAGATTGGCGACATCTGACATACAGCTAAATATTAATGGTTATTAACACATGCATGAATTACGCTCTCCAAGAAACTCTATGTTTGCGATCTTGTTGAGAAAGAATGCCGTGTGATTCCATTTGTTGATTCCATTGTTTCCCGGGTTTAATGTTTCAGTGTAGTTACTGACTGTGAATATTTCACTCTAACTCCCAGCTGCGTGTATATGCCAAGCGTATATCTGACAAAGAGCTGACTTCGTCATTCGCGACCTCCTTGTGTCTAGGATTAAAGATGCAGTCTTGTGTAGAACTGATCTTCAGCAACCCATGCTTGTCGTAAGAGGCGACTAACGGGATCGGGTGGTCAGGCTCGCTGACTTGATTGACACAAGTCATTGTATCCCAGTAGCGTAGATAGATGCTGGTGGTATCAATAACTGAATTGGCTGCTCCAGACTCGATTATTTACAGGTCTTCATTACGGAATATTGCTGAGTGCGGCGTTAAACAACATAACAGAAACTTGCGTTTTGATTGACTGAATAGAAGAAATGCCTCTACAGAGTTGAAATTTGCCCAGAGGTGAAGTGACATGGGGTTTAACGTCGTACTTAAGATGATCTCGCTCATATGACGACGTGCATACGTGTGTATCTGTCGCTGCTTGTAATAGTAAGTAGTACAAGCTGGTTTTATAGTGCTGACTCATGAATACCCAACTCACACACATTATACTGACTCTGAGCCGACCAGTCATTGTTGTGCCCATTAATGAAATTGTTGCACCTTTGCATTTAGTGATATCAACGTTTTCCCAGCATGTCGAAGAACCGGGTTTGAATCCCTCTATGTTTCAGAGGGTGCAGCCATTTATGCCGAGCGCCAGGCAGGAACCTATACCGTTGTCAAGTGTAGAATCTACACCGAAACGTCATAATAATAATAATAATAATAATAAGTCATCTTCTATAGCGCACAGTCTCCAAACACCAAGTGATTGCTCGCGGCGCTTAATCAGAATCTGATTCTTATTACCCCGGATAACCCAAGCTGCCTGTTAGGCGCTAGAAGGTCATAGTCACATGACTTTATCCCACCGGGTACCCATTTTCTGCTAGGTGAACAGAGGCAATTTGAACTAACTCACTTGCCTAAGGTGAGACCACATGTATCACATGGTCATCAAAATATAATTAAGGCGCTGCTATCCATACAGTATCAGAACTTTCGAAACATAATGACAGCAATATTCCAGCAATATTGCAGCAATATCAGGATCATCACGCCGTGTGAATAATCAATCTGAGATCACGATGTTACATTTGCCCTGAAAACCAAATCGGCGGATTAAAAGTTAATGTAATTCAGTCTCAATGACATTGTGTTTATTTCCTCAATTCCCTGCAGCGAGGCATCATATTTATCTGAATTAGCATCCTTGAGTAGAAAAGAATTACCTGAGCCTTGTCTTTCAGTGGCATTTAGAAGTTGTACATTGATGTCCAAGATATTTTTATGGATTAAACTTCTTTTTAATTTCTCTCACGACGTTTCGAGACCATTCCAGGTCCCTTCATTAGGCGAACTGGCAGTTAGGACTATGACGTCTGAGCCTTGTTTAAAAATAAATAGCATAAACATGATATATTTTCCATGCCCAGTAGCAGTTTTTCTTGTCGCACATTAATGAAAGACATCTACATCATATATCACACAGCACTAATATTTTTACTGTTTTAATATTCGTTCGCGTTTCATGTCATAAAAAAGACATATTACAAAATGTGCTGAGGTTGCAAATTTGCATTAAAGCTATGTAGCATACAAAATATGAACATGTAACCTAGGTATTTGTACACATGCACCTGGAGCTATTGGGTCCGATCGCTTGAACATCGTGTTCACTGGAACAGATGGAGTGAGCGAGTTTAGTTTTACGCCGCACTCAGCAATATTCCAGCTATATGGCGGCAGTCTGTAACTAATCGAGTTTGGACCAGACAATCCAGTGATCAACAGCATGAGCATCGATCTGCACAATTGGTAACCGATGACATGTGTCAACCAAGCCAGGGAGCCTGACCACCCGATCCCGTTAGTCGCCTCTTACGACAAGCATGGGTTACTGAAGATCAATATTCTAACCCGGATCTTCACGGGTAGGAACACGAAGATACACGAATTAAAGTGTGGTGTGTCGTTACCGGTTTAATCACATTTTCAGACCGCTCATATCATTCTCATTCATCATCATGCTTAAATATGACATAATGAAATACAGATGCACACCGAACCTTCTTGAAAGATATGATCGATGACATATAGTCGCCCTTAGCAACCTGTTACTTTTATACATCAGTGTGTCAGTCAGACAGTATATCTAAGCACCAGTATATCAAGGCAGATGAGTGAGTGAGCTTAGTTTTACGCCGCACTCACCAATATTCCAGCTATATGGCGGCGGTTTGTAAAAAATCGAGTCTGGACCAGACAATCCAGTGATCAACAGCATGAGCCTCGATCTTCACAATTGGGATACGATGACATGTGTCAACCAAGCCATCGATCCTGACCATCCCGACAAGCATGGGTTACTGAAGATCAATTCTAACGTGATCTTCACGGATGTGCCGCTTAATGAACTAAGAACATCGACGCACTACATTCACATTCCAGTCTGTTGGGAATCTGCTTTAGTGATAACTCAAAATACCTTTCTTCATTTAAGCACATAAGCTAAAAACGAACTTATCTTCGGTTTTAATAGTTAAAACTAAATGGTTTCTTTAATATAGCACATAAGCCAAACACTGACTTTATCTTCGGTGTTCATACGGTAATATGTAATTGTTTGCATACATTTATTTCCCGGTAGATGTTTCAAAAGTCTTATTTGATGAAAAGTCAAAATGAGTTTCTTTAATGAGACACATTAGCTAAAACGAAATTCTCGTTGGATATAATACATTTAAACTAAAAGTTTAAGTGTTTAATTTCTAATACATGTTTCGGAAGTCTGCTATGGTAAACAAGTCAAAATAAGTTTGTCTTCCTTAAAAACATAAGTTAAAACCGAAATATCTTCGAAAGTAATACACAATTGTATGACTAGTGTTTCATTTCCAGTAGATGGATTTGCACACAACTGAAACAGTGTGCTAACGTCTTTCAACAGTAACCAATCTGACTGGCTGCACTGAGGTTGTAGATGTCCACATGATAAGTCTTATAAATATTGAAGGCATCGAGTATGGTGTCCAAGAGCGTATATCACATTAACGACTGTAACTGAGGCCGCGAGAACTGTCGCATTGTCTTTCAGTGTCCCACTTTATCGCTATATTGCGGCTGGTTCTTCACGAGAAGATTAAAGTGACGCCCGCCTTCATACCATTGTTATGCCTGAAACTCGGTCCTTTGGCTTGAATAATTTAGACCGGTTGTTTTATGATGTGTCGAACAGACGGATCTCTGATCCAATCATCATTTTTCTGTGAATATTGATAAATAATGGTAAGTACATTTATATTTCTTCACATACAGGCGGTGCTACTGCAGAATATTACACTGACCTTCAGATCAAATATCAACTTCAAGGGGAGTATACGCCCAAGCAACTAACTCCAACCACCAACATTAACGATATCTGTATGAGACAAAACCTCCCCCAACCATCAAAATCAAATATATCTGTATGAGACCAGGCTTCCCTTAACCATCAACTATATCTGTTTCAAAAGGAAAACTCTGTATCAAGCCAACAACGTGAACTATCCATACATCTTGCTGATTAATGTAGATTAATTTTCAGCAAGCACTATGAACTATATCTGTTTAATAGTGAAGACTAACTCCAACCATCAACATTAACTATATTTGTATGAGACTAGACTTCGCACATCATCAGCATCAGCAATATCTGTTTAATAATGTAAAATACACCCAACCAATAACCTCAAGAGGTCGGTACAACAGTGTAGACTACCACCATCCAGCAACACCACCGTGACCTTCTACCAACTGAAATGATACACTAATGTTTAATGGAGCCTAAAACAAGGAAGACATTGTTGTGTGCTGTCTATGTATTCAACACCGGCATCGTCGTTCTGTTTGGTCCTTGAATTTAAGTCGACTGTTTCCAGCATAGTGATTCCAACTTTCTCATAACGTTTGTGATGTTTGGGCCAAGTCTAATTTTGTAGTGTTTACTGCTAACGATGTCCACCCTTTCTCCAACCATCAACATCAACTGTATCTGTATATCTCATGCCGTATTCAGTTACGCATCATTACCATAAACCATGTCGTTGTTAATAAGTCCTGCCCAGCTACTAGAAACCATCATCTTTCAATTACCCAAATCATCAGAGGCAGTAATGGGTCAGATGCTCTCACAGCAACCAATGGCTTCTAATCATCCCCGAATTGAAAGATAGCGTCCTTTAAGTACATTGATTTACTTGGGTTCTTGTTCTGTTTCCACAGAAATGCTTAGCAGGGCAAGTGAAGGAATTTCCATTGATCGTTTAATCCTTTGGTGCAATTCTGTACCGTGTCTACCGTCAAAGAAGGAGATCTTCATAGTCTTATTTCGAACAAAGACCACCTGTCTAACGCCACTGAAACATGATTGTGACAGTAATTTATTACTTATATTTTAATGTAGAATTCATGTCAGTTAGATGTTTCCTCGTGAAGACTGGGTCTTCATCAACAAATACTTTTCGTCAGAGGCGACTAACGGGATCAGATGGTCAGGCTCACTGACATGGTTGTCATCGTATCCAGACTGCATAGATCAGTTTATTGTCTGGTGCAGACTAGCTTATTGTTTTTCAAACTACCTTCATACATGTTAAACAACAAACAAACAGTAAGATGTTACGTGTACAGTTTATTTTTGCTTCGAGTCTTACTGACGTTCGTTTGACGTCCATTTTAACGTAACATATACCTCCGCATTTCATTCTTCCTCTCTTCCGTTCTTCCTCTCCCTTGACACACTTTACTTCTAATAATGATGTGTACTTCTTAATCCCATACATCAAGAGCATACTCAAAGCCCATACAAATAAAAATAGAGTTCCACGGTTTATTATTACCACAGATAACTCTTATCCACCGGGTACCCATTTTCTACTGGTGAACAGAGGCGCACTTTTGAACAAACCTAAGATGACACCACATGGATCACATGTGCTTCATTGTGGGGCAGGACTGTAATCCCAGAAACTCGCAGTCAAGCCGCCAAACACGGTCACCCATCCAAGGACTCTCCCCACCCAACGTTGCATATACTTCCGCATTTCATTTCGTAGTCTAGCTTCGAGTATAAGCTACCACTCGTTCACTACACATGCTTTTCCCTTTGTTTAAACGCCCAACCTCGTATTAATATTTCCTTCTAAGGAAACGTACATTTTCTCCTATTTATATAAACGTCTAATGTCAAATTAATACTACCATTTCAAGTATTTGACCATTTTATATCAATGGCTCACGTCTGATTAATACTAGTATTTGACGCAACGTAAATTTTCTCCATGTTACATAAACGTCTAACGTCTATTTAATACTACCACTTAAAGTAACGTACATTTGACCATTTTATATAAATGGCTTAGCGTCTGATCAAAACTATTATTTGACGTAACGTAAATATTCTCCATTTTATATAAACGTCTAACGTCTAATTAATACTACCACTTAAAGTAACGTACATTTGACCATTTTATATAAATGGCTTAGCGTCCTATTGATACTACTATTTGACGTACCGTAAATTTGATCATTTTATGTAAATGGCTCAGCGTCTGATCAAAACTATTATTTGACGTAACGTAAATTGTCTCCATTTTATATAAACGTCTAACGTCTAATTAATACTACCACTTTTAGTAACGTACAGTTGACCATTTTATATAAATTGCTTAACGTCCTATTAATACTACTATTTGACGTAACGTAAATTTGATCATTTTATGTAAATGGCTCAGCGTCTGATCAAAACTATTATTTGACGTAACGTAAGTTTTCTCCATTTTATATAAACGTCTAATGTCTACTAATTAATACTACTAGTTGACGTAACGTGTATTTGCCCATTTCATTTAAATGTCTAACATCTGGTTAATAACGTACACTCGTCTTTTATATATAAACGTCTGATTCATGCTACTATTTGGCGTAACAGGAAGATCGTCTTTTTCGTATGAAGGTCACTTGTCCATAGCAAACGTTGATAATGACACTACAGCCATGATGTCAATTGTACTTTTCATACCGTACAACCCGTGAAGATCCGGGATAGAACTGATCTTCAGTTGACACATGCCATCGTATCCCAATTGCGTAGGTCGATGCTCATGCTGTTGATCACTGGATTGTCTGGTCAAGAAGATAAAGTCAGTGTTTGGCTTATGTGCTATATTAAAGAAACCATTTAGTTTTAACTATTAAAACCGAAGATAAGTTCGTTTTTAGCTTATGTGCTTAAATGAAGAAAAGTATTTTGAGTTATCACTAAAGCAGATTCCCAACAGACTGGAATGTGAATGTAGTGCGTCGATGTTCTTAGTTCATTAAGCGGCACATCCGTGAAGATCACGTTAGAATTGATCTTCAGTAACCCATGCTTGTCGGGATGGTCAGGATCGATGGCTTGGTTGACACATGTCATCGTATCCCAATTGTGAAGATCGATGCTCATGCTGTTGATCACTGGATTGTCTGGTCCAAACTCGATTATTTACAGACCGCCGCCATATAGCTGGAATATTGGTGAGTGCGGCGTTAAACTAAACTCACTCGTGCCGTTCAACCAGATGTACGCACAGACCCTCACTATTCAATACCAGATCAAAATGGTTCCCATTTGTTTTAACAGCATAGACAGATTTTTATTTGTAGGACAGATTTTTATTTGTATAAGTGGCCCATAGGACATGTGTAAAATTGTAACAGTGAATTTATGCGCGACCTCGAATTATAGGGACATCAATAAAAATAAATACCCATTAAAACAATTTCATTTTTTTTCTAAACCTAAGTGTGTGGTACAACACAAGGGCTGCCTTAAACAATAATTCAACATTTTCTTTGCCAAGTTGCATTCGGAATGTATGTCATACGGTTGGTCGGAGAAAAAATTAAGCAAGGATTTAGCACCGACATACATGTGCTCTTTCATTTAACCACAGTTAAAAACGTTCGGGGATGTACGATGAACCGGTATATCACAAAAACTGGTGAAGTGGTATTATGGCCTTGTGGTTGAAGTGTTCGCTCTTCACGCCGAAGATCCAGGTTCGATTCTAAACTTGATGCCTGAAGCTCTTTTCTGATGCCCCTACTTGATATTGGTAAAAGCGGCGTAAAACCATCACCCATCAAACTGGCAAACTTGCTCTATTCAAATTAATGTAAACCGCAAAGTTGAGCTCTGATCAATTACTTAAACCTCATGCGGGTATCCGAGACACGTTTCTTACATTAGAAGAGTCAAACAGACGGGCTTTTCGAAATTATCGCACTAACTCAAACACGGCCGGAAATTAAGTAAAATTCTCAAAACTCTGACTTCCGGTGGAAGTGTGCCTCCGTTACCATGCAAGGTCCTTACCGTGACAGATACTCCACATACAGCTAGACAGACACTTCTAAATTTCCGGAACCTAGTTACCGAGTTACCGAGTTTCCGGGATACAGTTGCAAGCCAAGTGTAAGATATCACGTCTCCCAGTCTGACGCTCCCAGTCTCATGGGATATCTTTCTTGCGTAATGAAATATCGGGAAGAAACGTCATTCCGACATTGCTTCTTTACGTGAAACATAATCTCACGACTTTATTGTCGACATTAATTCAGGGATGGAACAGATACTTGTTTCTATTGTATTAAATGATTGTCTTGAATAGGAAATACGAATGATCTAACATAAATTCGTGTGTAAGGAGATACATTTGTGTGTAAGAGTCAATCGAGCTAAACAATACTTTTTTATCACTCATTATCTTCATCTTGTTTTCTCTCTTGATCATTAAAGGGCGGTGGGGTAGCCTAGTGGTTAAAGCGTTCGCTCGTCATGTCCAACACAAGGGTTCAATTCCCAGCATGGGTACAACGTGTAAGGCCCATTTCTGATATCCCCGCCTTGACATTGCTGGGATTTTGCTAAAAGCGGCGTAAACCTAAAACCACTCACTCCTGTTCATTTGTCTCTTTTCCCTCTCCCCCTTTTCCCTGTTACGTCCTCTCTCAGTAGTAGTCTTCATGCGACTTTGAACAGTATTTAATATTAACTGCCGAGCAGTAGAAAGAATACACACTTGATAGAAGCAAATATGAAATGTTTATTCGATGGTGTTTCATTCGATACGTACGTCATAATAAATAAATCAAATATAATTAAAGTGCAATAATCTTCAACGAGACGCGAATCAGACGCGAACGAGACGCGAACGAGACGCAAACCATATTTCATCACTGCTATCAGCCACTATTTTGAAGTTCTTGAGCTACTACAGCGACGGTTCTACGTATATATTTTTGTTCAGTGACATCATCAAGATGTAGCGGTGTTAATAAACATAATAAAATATAACATTAACACAGTCACTGTTTTGGGGGTCCCAAAGTGACGCTTAATAGTCTGGTTAAGGCAACACAATAGGTTCTTTGATTGATATTCTAGAACTTGGGTAGATGAAGAATGCGGACTATGTTTATGGATAGATAAATAAGTAGCATATCCATAAAAATAGTCCTCATTCAACGCAATAGTTTTCAGCTACATGTTTCTATTTCTACTCTAAGACATCATCCCGATGAAACTGCGGACAGATTAAACAATAGCAAAAAATATTTTTGTAATTCCTGAAGTGTGATAACGGGCACTTATTGCATTAATTTAGCAAATGAGCTAAAGATGTTATTTTGCACGCAGTCAAACATTGCTGAAACATTGCTGTAGTTGTCTTTGATGCTGTACCAGAAACTCCTAACACGTAACCTGGATGCTGATGAGGTTAGGCTTCGTTGCGGAAAGGTGTTCATCTAGCGAACGAAATGACAAAGTGTACGTGACACCAGTTCATAATATCCTCTGTTTATGTTAATAGCACGAGATTGTGATTTTTTAGATTTATGCTGTCGCGGGCTGTAACGGCAACAATATGCAAACGAATCGACATAGATTGGTGCCGGGAGCACGTTTTGCCCATCACAGATGCAGTTCGATGTTCGTTTTACGTTCACGGAGCACGCCAGAAACATATACTGGACAAAAATAGTTAGGGATATTATGTAAATTTTGAAATTATGAATAAAGATGTATTTATTCATTGACACATTGATAAAATATCAATCATAAAAATACCAATATCCCTAACTTATTTTGTCCAGTATATGATGGTATCTTTGATTGTCTGGTCCATTATTTACAGACCGTCGCCATGTAGCTTGAAGACTGCTGAGTGCGGCGTTAAACAGCAAAAGCAAAAATACACTAAGGTGCAACTTATGTGTGATGTAGAAACTCAGGGGACAACGTATTAATGTTATCCGTATCTATTGACGGATAGAATGCTTGGGATTGTCGCAAATAACCTACATTGACTGGAGTTTCATTTCGTGTCACAAGTCTCAAGTAATGCGGCAGGCGACTGTTATCGACAAGGCCATTGCTGACCCGTGGCTAATGAACTTTTTGATCTGTATTGGAGTTTCATGTTGGTCATCATTATCTTCTGGGAAGACCAATGGCGGACGTTGCTAATCTAATTAGTGCTGTTGTCGGCAAGGTGGAACATAATTTACGCATGTGAACACGGATTATGTTTCGTGGCATTGGGAACTGTGGTGTGGTGATGTGTGTTGTGTTATGTTGTGTTTTACTGTTGTGTGGTGATGTGTGGTGATGTGATGTGATATGTGATGTGGCTATGCGTAGTGTAGTGTGGTGTTCTGATATGATGTGATGTGATGTGGTATGATGTGTTGTGATGTGGTGGTGTGTGGTGTTCTGATGTGTTGGATGTGTGGTGTGGTGTGGTGTGGTGTGGTGTGGTGTGGTGTGGTGTGGTGTAGTGTTCTGATATGATGTGACGTGATGCGATGCGCGGTGTGGTGTGTCCTGATGTCATGGAGGTAACGCATGGTGTTCTGATGTGTTGGATGTGATATGTAGTGTGGTGTGACGTAATGCGTTGTCTGGTTTGGTGTGTGAGTGAATATATGTGCTGGTGGCGTGTGTATCTGTGAGCCTGTGACATCATGATGTGTGTTACCGTGTAATAACAGCAAAAACATAGAAACATCTGTCACAAGCTGGCAAACTAACCACACTCCTTGCATTTCTCACATCCAGAACAGTGCTAATACATACGCTATAGTCTTTCCCTTCCTAACACCTTCATCACACACGGAAACTGAGTGTGATGCCCATCCCTACAAGGCAATACAGTAACACATTTTTATAACAAAAAAGCCGATAAATTCATTGTTCTGTAAACGATCAGTCAGGGGAAGAACAAAGGAGAAAAATCGTTTTCAGGAATAAAAGCATTCTGAAAGCACTTTCGCTCTCTATAACAGACAAACTGTCACTCAAGCCTGAATAAAGCAAAGAAAAAGCCTTGATCAAATAAACATCCTTGTCGTCTCCCATTTCAAATCTGACAAGAAAACGGAACAAGTGGCATTAACGCAATGCAATGCTTGGAACATAACAGACAGTAGAACGGACTCTAAGTGGAATCTAATACTTTCTTCTGAAACAAAGCAGATATGAACACAAGCCTTGCGCGGTCGATCTTTACGACAATATGCTGTAAAATACAAACAATACTCGGAAAAGGATGATGTTTGCTCTGCAATTACAGATTTGTGGGGAAATCTTCCACTTACAATAGTTCCATGTTGCATAAGAGTTGGCTCCCGTTTTCCCAGTATGAAATTGTGATAGGTCTGTATCAATACTACGAGCTGTGCCTTTCAGCGTTAACATAGTCTGTGTGGATCTATTTATGCTTGCAGTATGGATTCATTTTCGCTCCGAATCAACGGTTCTAACGACTTCAAACGGGCGACTAACTTTGTTCCTCATAACCGTAGTTTGATTTTCTCGTTTAGATTAACATATGCAGCAAGACTTCGAGACAACAATCAAATCGTTATAAGCGTGTTCGTCTTAAACGTAGTTTACTGTGCCAAAGAAGCAAGGAACATACAGCTTCTGGTTATAATTTGCAAAAGATTGGATTGTCTGGAGCAGTGGATCTCCGGGAGAAATATTCAATGTTTGGCAGGTGTAGTCCTTCTTATTGCTTGAAGGCGGTATCAGTCAAGACGCTGTATGTTGAATGAAACCAGCTTTGTGCGAGATGTTGTTGGGTACATCAACAGTAATATACATGTACAGTCAAAAGCTGTTATGGCGAACGTTGATGTGTCGAACGTGGAAGTCCCGAAGTAAAAGCTTGATCATTGCGTTATACATATTTAGTCATCATTATGCGGTTGTGTCGAACGTGGAAGTCCCGAAGTAAAAGCTTGATCATTGCGTTATACATATTTAGTCATTATTTTGCGGTTGTGTCGACCCTCAGATAACTCGAACTATTTACGTAGCCACCACCGTGGACACAACGCTGTTAGACTGTAAGTTTGCATATTATGCACTGTTCATTCTCATCATAATCTCATTACATTAATTCCTCAGCGAATAGCTGCTAAATTGATGAAGCGGCGTCAACCCAAACTTACTCACTCACTTATATTAATTCACCTGACTTGTGCTGGGTATGCTGATAGTATTGATCCAAGTCAAAGAGAGATTTTATCTTTCGTTTATAACACCAAGCGGATTGGATTGTCGTGCTCTTGTAATCTTTACATCACGATCTTCATCAGGCTTCTTGCAGTTATGGTAATTAGGTTATTAATAACAGCATTCCGGAAAGGTATATGGTTAAGATATCAACTGGTAGATGTATACAAGAGTCGCCTTACTATGTTTCTGGTAGGTAAAGGAAATATACCGGAACATTTTACAAATGAGTGTGGCTGGGTTTGTAGCTGCATTGACCAGTATTCGTGTGATATCAACTTAAAATATTTGGATTTTAATGAATTTGTAGCTAAATTTCAGTGCATTGACAACTTTTTATCTTATCAAAGCCTGATCAGCTGTGTGAAACAACTAAAAAAATGTAATTTTGCTACCCTAATCTCAGATCACTTATCATTAGAATTGCCTATAGTGCCTTATTACATTAATAAACTGTTAGGTTCAGATATGGGTAGCAGGTTCTTTTATATCACTCTTCTCCCGTCAATATTTAAGAAATCAAACTCAAATTTAAAAAGGGGAAACCATACTTGAATCGAACATTAATAATCAGATTGGAGAACGTATAAAATTATACCATTTAGATGTACACAGAGTACGGAATTAAGATGGGTCCAAATGGAAATTATTAACAATATTTTGGGCACAAATTATTATTTACATAAAATAAAAGTCAGTGACTCATCACTGTGCAGCTATTGTAATACTTCTAATGAAACCATTTTTCACCTTTTTTAGGATTGTAATTTGATAACAGATTTTGGAAGAAAATTGAAGAGTGGCTCATGTCTGATGCTGGAATAAGGATTAAACTCATTCCACAAATCATACTATTTGGATTAAAGGAAAATCGAAATGATCCTTTGAATATAATTTTGCTTCTTATTAAACAGACAATCTTTCACAGCTCAAAGTATGGAATAGTACCAGATCAAAAGAACATTTTTAGAATCTGCTGCCAATACTATCATGCCTAAAAATATATTGCTTTTACAACCTGTTCATGTGATAGATTCACAACATTTTGGTCATCGCTACACGCTTTATTTGCCTCGTAGTATATTACTTGCATGGAATGTTAACAAAGACTGTAGACCAATATACATTTATTTACATAGCTGTATAGACTCTGATATTAGCATCTTTATATATCTACATATTCCCTTGAAAGTGTTAAAAGCATGCAGTTGTCCATCTATCCTGTTGGTTACATGTGACATGTGACCTGTAAATTGAAAAAAATGTGCAAATAAAACAAACAAAACAACCCCAAAAACCCTTAAAATATAGAAGTGATGCAAAACTTAGATGTTTATTCCGTAAAATTAACGAGCATGCGCATTAGGACTATAACGATGTATCGAACTATCGATGGATTGCAATTGTTGAGTCTCCGATAACAATTAATCGATGGCAGAAACGAAAAACTATCGATGCATCGATAGTATGCGTGACTATCGATAGTTTAGTAACTGACTTCCGTTGATAAATGCGCAGCGCAAAATACAGGAAGCACCAGATTCGTTGACGTTGGTTTAGAGTTATCCGCCCCTGCAGACTTGCAGCTTCATTGAGTTTATGCTTTAGCCGTTTACTTGATCCGGGTTTCAAGTTTCTTGCCAGTTATTACAAGAGACTGAAGCTACTTCATAAAATTAAACATTCATTTGGGAAATGTCTTCAATTGAGACAATTCAAGAAGAAAAACCTATTGCAATAGTGTATAGTATATAGTTGGTGGCAATAGACTATCACTATCGCAATGGTATGTTGCAATAAACTATCGCTATTATCGCAATGGTATGTTGCAATAAACTATCGCTATTATCGTAATGGTATGTTGCAATAAACTATCGCTATTATCACAATGGTATGTTGCAATAAACTATCGCTATTATCACAATGGTATGTTGCAATAAACTATCGCTATTATCGTAATGGTATGTTGCAATAAACTATCGCTATTATCGCAATGGTATGTTGCAATAAACTATCGCTATTATCGCAATGGTATGTTGCAATAAACTATCGCTATTATCGTAATGGTATGTTGCATTCTAAGATGCCTAGCGGTTAGAACAATCGAAAAAAAACCAACATTATCAGACAATAAAGGTATAGTTTTTTGATGACGTAACAATTGAATGACGTTATCCCATCACTGCGCCATTCTAGTGTGCCCCCTCGTAATCGAACCATTTTACATTACGTCACAATGTAAGCGACGTCACGATGCATGTCAGTTGTCATCGCCTCGTACGGCCTCCTACAGTAAACTACGCCGTTGCATCCCGTTTCTTGGTTTGCAGTTGCTTCACGCAGCTAACATCACTGGTGGAAACATTACGTTTATGTTTTACGACGGTTAAAATGTGTCATTTCGACTCACAAGTTTTCAGCGACACGGTAACGTTCGTAATGTTTACATTCCCACAATGCAATTGTGGAATGTCGCTTGACTACTCAACTTCCTCTGGATGTACTGATCTAAACTTACGCTGGTAGTAGAAATGCAACGTTCATATTGCCCCATATGGTTAACGTTAATGACAGATGTAATTAAAATAATTCAGAGAAGATATTTAATCCGAACGTAAACCGTCATCAAACTGTTATCATTTGTTTTTTTCTGGTAACGTTCGTCTTAACGTAGGGGAAGACACATCAATAGAACAGCGCGCCAGTTAGCCCTGTGCGAGGATTCTTAATTTAGATCACCGACACCGTCGTTTGTTTTCTGCCTTAAATTAATCGTAATTATCTTTAGAAAGTATTAAATTTGGCATCTTAGAAAAGAAATACACTTCGCCCTACCACCATGTATAGTGTAATAAAACACACTTTCGCCCTGAACTATTATAACGTTAAAGCACTCGGACGCAAGCGTCCTCGTGCTTTAACTATAATAGTTCAGGGCGAAAGTGTGTGCTATTACACTATACATGGTAGTAGAGCGAAGTGTATTTCTTAAATAAACTATCGCTATTATCGTAATGGTATGTTGCAGTAAACTATCGCTAACTCGGACAAACGTTGATTTGAACCCACAATCTCAGGTCGCGGGGTGTTGAACGGATATAATTCTGAAGCTGAAATATGTTGAGGATTTAACAGAATGTGTCGAGTGTATCATTCCAGTAAGACAGCATTTACCTATGAATCGCCATCATCTGTTGTAGTAACCAACAGAGTAAATGTTGTAAGATGCCGTAATAATCAGTGCTTGAGCTACGTCACGTACTAGACAAACTAGCCTCATGTATGTGGTGAGTTTATGAGGTAGTTGCCGTAGGGCAACCACTGCAAACCACAAGGCCCCGATTTCTCGAAACGCTTAAGTCTGAGTTTGGACTTCAGTTCGAATTTTTACTTAAATTTGAGAAAACGCATTTCCCAGAATGAACTGAAATCGATATTAAACTCAAACATAGTAGACAATTTGAGTTTGGTGAATAGAATACTTAAGTTGTTTGGGCTTTCTTTTCTTTTTTGAATGCAGCTGAGTTTCAAAATTCAGCTGTTTCAAATTGTCAAACTCAGTTTGAATTTTGAGTAAAAGCTTGAGTTTGTTTTGAGAAATCGGGGCCTTATGTATCTGGCGAGTTTTTGAGATACTTGCCGTCACCAGTAATGATCATGAAACACTACATGCCAATCTGTTTTGTTTCGTTGTTGTTGTTGTTGTTGTTATTATTATTAAGGTTGGCTATCGATATATATCATAGAGATTGATAATCGTTCACTAAATATCGATCAATTACCTTTAAACATCCGGGCGTGGTGGGCGAACTAGCTAAAGCGCCAGGCTAGTGATCCAGCGAGCTTTAGGGGAGGGCTTCGAGCCCACCTGTGACCAGGTGTAAAAACCTTGGAGTCAACTTTGTGTGCCGACTCTTTCAGTATTGTCACAACCCCTAGTGTACAGTACACAACCCTGTGCACTTAAAATAACCCACAAATCCGTTGTTGTATGACCAGATGGGGGGCATATGAATACGCGCAAACACCTAGTTGCGGGTACAGCAACCTGCTGTAAACTTGGACAAAATACTGTGACTATGTGTCCCAGTCCACCAAGCTGTGAATGGGCACCTCGTAAGGATGGGAATGCCACAATAACTCGGTGCGCCTAGTGGATGCAACAGTTGTATGATCCCCAGGGAGTTGAGATTGAGTTCTTTAATGTGTTATTAACAAAACAACATCCTGAATATAATTTAAAAGCAGACCATGAATAAAGTCCAAAATTTGTATATTGGGCGAGAAATTTAAAACTTGTTCCTATCAGAAAAGTGTATGTCCGATATTATCGATAATACAACTAGCATAGCGATAATCATTAATACTGTTTCCTATCGACGATTACCGATCATTTTATCCAGCCTTAGATATGATGCATATTTCAAATCGACCACTTGCAAGTGGCTTCATCTGTTCTCCAGTAGTTTGGGTGGTCCTGTGCAAAATGCCCAGGTCACAAATCAGTTGGAGCTAAGTATCGTTCAATCTGACGTTGAGCCATTTATATCGAATGGTCAAATTTACGTTACTTCAAGTGGTGGTATTAATCAGACGTTAGACGTTTATATAAAACGGAGAAGATTACCGTTTCCTTAGAAGGAAATATTAATACGAGGTTGGGCGTTTAAACAAAGGGACAAGCATGTGTAGTGAACGAGTGGTAGCCTACACTCGAAGCTAGACTACGAAATGAAATGCGGAACTATATGCAACGTTGGGTGAGGAGAGTCCTTGGATGGGTGACCGTGTTTGGCGGCTTGACTGCGAGTTTCTGGGACTTCAGTCCTGCCCCACAATGAAGCACATGTGATACATGTGGTCTCATCTTAGGCAAGTGAGTTTGTTCAAAAGTGCCTCTGTTCACCAGTAGAAAATGGGTACCCGGTGGGATATGTCATCTTTATTTGTATGGGCTTTGAGTATGCTCTTGGTGTATGGAATTAAGCGCTACAGAAGTATACATCATTATTAGATGTGGAGTCTGTCAAGGGAGAGGAAGAACGGAAGAGAGGAAGAACTGAGGGCCCATCCCCGTCCACTTCATCCATACAACACAAAAATGTTTCTACTTAAAAAATGTTTCTACTTATTACCCTGCCTGGCAACGGCAGTAGGGAGTGAGTGAGTTGAGTTTTACGCCGCACTCACCAATATTCCAGCTATATGGTCTGTAAATAATCGAGTCTGGGCCAGACAATCCTGTGATCAACAGCATGAGCATCGACCTGCGCAATTGGGGAACCGTTGACATGTGTCAACCAAGTCAAGCGAGCCTGACCACCCGATCCCGTTAGTCGCCTCTTACGACAAGCATGGGTTACTGAAGATCAATTCTAACCCGGATCTTCACGGGTCACTGAGTCTCAGAGTATCTATGGACACTATGTACGAATTTTGTCCGAACATCCTTACATCGCAGTTTGTCTTTGGGTCAGAGTGACATCAATATGTTTAAGAATACGTACAAGGGTGCAGGTAACAAGAGCTGGCGGCATTAACACGAACCCACCTGTGTCCAACTGTTGGCGTGAGTGAAAGGAGAAATGCTACGGTATCGATTTTCATTTTTACACAGAGTCTGTTTCATTTTGAGTGACAGAATACATGTGCGGCCGTTTCCAATAAAAGAAAAGACATTTCACGGATATTAATTAAAGACAAAAACACTATAATTACGTTATGGCGCTGAGTGCTACCGGACGGGCAGAACATGCTTACTCAATTCGCGAACACCTGGCGTCATGGTCGTATCCCATATTCTGTCACTGATTCATGTTATGCTCATTGGAATAGGTTTCGGTATATAATTAGGAGATAAACATACTGTTTGGGAAAATCAGAGGTACATAACGAAATTATGAAAGCTCTAAATTTGATTCAAAACCGAGCGCGTAGAATCCGTTCTACCATACCCGCATTATTGATATTTGTTAAGAAATGCATCTGTGTTTGAAAATCAGAAGTATGTAGCGTGATTATATACCTCTGAATGACTTTAATTAACCAATCACAATCCAGTATTTACTGAAGTCATGGAAAAATTCAGGTTATATCCTGGCTGCTGTGCTCTCACACGTGGCAGTACGATCACGCAAATGTAGTACCCGGATGTACCGATCTTGGGCTGCAGTAGTGACTCGAGGTTTGCCTGTACGGGGACGGTCATTTGTTATACTTGTTTGGTTGTAACGAGCTGCAAGCAGTGATATCGTGCTCAGACTAACATTCAGACGCCTGGCCACAGAAAATTGGCAATCTCCAGCGCGCATACTTTCAATGGCGATGTTCCCTGTCGCAGCGTCAAGACTTGTCGTAGTGATTTGACCTTGAAACTCCTTCAAAACGAATGCCGATTTCCGAAAGTAATCTGGATTTTTATAGCCAGACAATGCATGCTCTTTGATGCACAATTTCAACTGGAAGGTGATTTCTGTTGCGTTGTGGCGATACCTTTTTAATTCTTGTAAGAAATCTCATCAAAATCAAAATTTTCAGGTAAAGTCGACTTTTCACTTGTGCAATTGTGTAAATTCATATTATCAACACTTTTGTCATATATTTTGACGATTGTTTGAACACAAAAGGTAATTTATAGATTTAAAAAATACAAAACACCTATGCATTTCTTTTTTCGGAAAGTATACATACATACATACATACATACATGCATACATACATACATACATACATACATACATACATACATACATACATACATACATACATACATACATACATACATACATACACACGTGTATGCACGTTGCCAAACAGTCAACAATCGTTTGACGTGGCCCAACATTCATTAGCTTGCACACAAAGACACTCACAGACGCATTCTCACGCACGCACGCACGAACACACACAAATACACAGACGTGCATGCATGTTGCCACGTGAGTGCAACAATGTTGACGTCAAACCAGCCCAACTCATCAAACATTCATATGCTTTTCCTGACACTCTGTGAAAAAAAGAAGTGCAATCATAAGTTTGAATAGAACCTTATTAAGGTGCATAATGCATTGCTTTATTCTCATATGGCGTCATCAGTTAATGCCTTATGGATTTTTGGCATTAGTTACACATGTCAAGCCATATTAACCCTATAATTCCTAATTTCACTTAGATACCAATGCGGATGCCTGGATCGGGCCAAGTGTTACAGTTAATAAATTCAGGCAAACATAGCCGTTGCCAAAGTCACAACATATCAAATGTGCACATAATTATAGCGACGTAATCTCAAACTAGAATGAATTTCAAGGCCCCCTTTGATTTATTAATTGATATTCCTCATGCGCCTAACAAACGCATCAATCACAGTGTGGCAAAATAAAATTTAAAAAATCTAGAGAGAAAATTAATAATCCAACGTCCATAGCACTCGTTTGAATCTTTCAGATGCTGATAATCATGTCGGATCCTATCTTTCATAGGATACGACCAATCCGTGGCAGCGGACGGAGCTCAGGAGCAATTCCATCTTAGTAGAACTTCAGAGCTTAACAACAAGCATTTGGTTTCATCTGCATCCTGGAAGTAAAGAGACGCGTAAGCAGATGGTTACTTGGTCTGCAGAAGGTCTAGACTCTTGAACAACATGAAACAATGGTTTTCTATTTCTTTGTGTTATCTGAGGTGCACTTCAGCATGTAAATAACGTGCCAAAAATCAACGAGACATCTTGGGGCTTTTTTGCCAGTTATCTGCTATGCTATAGCTATCAAACGAAATTTTCTTGTCAGATCGAATTTTACGAGTTTCAGCTCTTGACAACCGAGTTGGTTTGCAAGTCTTTGGAACGATCGTGCGTTGTCCTCTGAAGTCTACTGAGGATTCAGTCATTTAAGATTAAGGAAGTTATAGGTAAATAACGAACGTACTTTAAAATTCCTGGAAAGGTATATTAGAAACTGGACGTGATAACGTTACATACGCAACATAACATATACAGTCAGTCAATAGAAAGTATACAAATGGAAATTGATTGCCAGCGTTATCAAAAGTTTAACCGCTGCAACTTAGGGTATATTTGAGATGACACAATTTTATTATCAATTAATTCACTGTGGAGAGTTGCCTCCCCTAGTTGTTCCAGGAACCTCTGATCATGGCAACACAAATGCAACTGATTTATCATCATTGTTCTGTCAGATAAACGTCAAGGATCAACGGTCAACGTCTTGTAAAAACGCGTTCAATTCATTCATTCACTATCTAAGAGCAACGTTTTGTGTGCTTAATGGGGACTTTAAACATGCTGAAACATGCAGTGAAGCAACTGATGCAATATTCGTTGAGTTTGAGGGAAATGAAACATTGTCAAAAACTGTGAAAAACAAGGGTCTGAAACACACCAGAACCATGTTTGATTCAAACGCCCAAACACAACAGCCCCTTGCTTATGGAAGACAGACTTTCCATGCAACTTGTGGCAACGGTTGCAGCTTGTGGCAACGTTTTAATCAAACGTGGTGCTGTTGTTATTCAGTAACCTTGTTTTTCACTGTCTTGACAGTGTTTCATTTCACTGACTAAGGCGCCAGGCTAGTGATCCAGCGGGCATGAGGTGCCGGGATCGAGCCCACCTGTGACCGGGTGTTAAAACCTTGGAGTCAAATTTGTGTGCCGACTCTTTCAGTATTGTCACAACCCCTAGTGTTCAGTACACAAGCCCTGTGCATTTGAAAGAACCCACGAATCCGTTGGTATATGACCAGATGGTGGCCACATGAATACGTGCAAACACCTAGTTGCGGGTACAGCAACGTGCAGTGAACTTGGACAAAGTACTGTGACTATGTGACCCAGTCCACCCAGCTGTGAATGGGCACCTCGTTAGGATGAGAAAGCCACAATAACTCGGTGCGTCTAGTGGCTGCAAGAGTTGTATACTCCCCAGGAAGTTGAGATTGATAATACGATGTGCCGTTGAGATTGACATCCAATGATCGAGGGAAAAAATACCAGCGCCTTGAGCATGCACTAGTTGCCTGGATATGTGCACTATATAAATATCATATATCATATAATAATAGTTTAATGGTTAAAGCGACCACTTTTCACGCGTTTCTTCACATTGACACAACGAGTGAAGCCCATTTCTGGTGTCCCTAGGTCCCGATGCCTCGTCGTGATATTGCTGGAATATTGATAAAAGCCGCGTAAAACCAAATACACTCACTCGTACTCGTCCAATGAACTCTGCTTTAACCAGAAATACATGATGAAAATAGATTTCGTTGAGTATTAAAATTTCTAATTGATGGAGAGAAGTGTCATTTTCATTTTTAATGACAATTGTAGACACAGCAGGACATGATTAACGCTCAGAGGAGTTTTACAATGCTGCTAAATGATCCCTTCAGCATACTATGTCACCACAGCCCAGGGTATGGAACATCATGAAATTGTATTGAAACAGTTATTGCTCGTGCGAAGAGGACACCTGTTGAGATAAACACAATCCATTCCCATTTGGATCTCCAGAAGAATGATTTCAGGCATGCATTATGTGTATTAGCTTCGGACTGATCACTAGTAGTGCATGTCAGAAACCTATTACCGTCGTCGGAATACCTGTTAGTGATCATCCTTGTTTCCAGGTTTGTCAGAACCTGATCTACCTCCTCTACACCGTCATCATCACCACGATCATTATCACCACCATCATCATCACCACCATTATTATCACCACCATCATCATCACCACCATCATTATCACCACCATCATCATCACCACCACGACGTTAAACCCAATTTCACCTCACCTCACCTCACCTCACCACCATCATTATCACCCGGAAAGATCCTGGTTATATTATTGATCTTCAGTAACCCATGCTTGTCGTAAGAGACGACTAACGGGATCGGGTGACTTGGTTGACACATGTCATTGTATCCCAATTGTGTAGATCAATGCTCATGCTGCTGATCACTGGATTTTCATGCTGTTGATCAGACTAGATTATTTACAGACCACCGCCATATAGCTGGAATATTGCTCAGTGCGGCGTAAAACTCACTTACTCACTCCGAATTCCTTTTCGTCACCATCTTTGTTTCCACGTTTGTCAGCACCTGACTTCCTCCTCTATATCATCATCATCATCATCATTATCATCATTATCATCATCACCATCATCATCATCATCATTATGAGTTTATATTGCTCCTAACTACCTATCAGTCGGTGCTCAGCAGCGTTGTACATATACAATAATCAATGAATGTCAGAGTAGGAATACATCGTGGAATATATCGGTTTCAGCAATGTCTTACACGACAGTTTACTTGTTGAGTCGTTGGATGGTCGTTAGAAGTGATACACATAAAAGCCAGAATTACTTCTTTATTTTGATGAACACAACATTTCAGAGTATATTCTTACTCCTTTATCAGGTTAATGAAAGACTAGGAAACAGACAGCTATATATGTACATGTGAAACAACAACAGTGATGAGATAGCAAGGGAAGCAAGTGGCAGGGCTTGTGCAGAGCTCCTCAGAAATTGTTGATTTACTAAGGAAATAGTGAACCTGCAGTGAAATTGTTTGGCATGAACAACTGTGATGGCATTCTGAGTGCTTTTTGAGTGAAAATATGGAATGGTTCTATTTTGGGGTATTTGTGTTCTAACTTTGAAATATTCATTGACATTCAGTCAGTGTGAACTATTGCTCACCACCTGCACCCAAGCTACCCTCCATTGTGTTGATGTGAGTATTTCAAGCTCAGCTTCAAACAGAGACAGTAGGCTGTCTTACTCAAGAGAAGAACTGATTGCATTATGCAAGCAGATTGATTGCACTCATCACAGTCACAGCCCTCCTGGCCTTGATGTCCCCTCTCTCCAATTGGTCACTGACATCTGTCAATCATCGATCAGACCAAAACAGTTGGCCACTCAGAGGTGGTGTAGATCTGGGAGAAGGAAGCAGAGACGGATCAGAATACTGACAGGTCAACGCTAACAAAAACACAGATGTCGGCAACAAGTAAATTATGACAACCTCATTCAGATTTCATTAAGGCATATTGCACCTTCACTCTCAGTTGCTGCATGGAATGTTCAATCAACCAGAAACAAGTGTGATGATATACTAGAAACTGTTCTTGACCATGACCTTGATATACTGCTCCTCATTGAAACATGGCTTTGTCAGACTGGGGACGAAGCCAAGATATCAAGCATGACACCAGCTGGATATTCGTTGGAGCACCGTCCTCGACCCTCTCGTGGTGGTGGGGTCGCTGTCATCTACAAGGATTTCTTGAGGGTGAAACTAGTGTCAAGCAAGTTGTCAGTATGTAATTCGTTTGAACATCTAGAACTGTTAGTCTCACACTCAAAACCTACAACTCGGATTATCCTTCTGTACAGACCTCCTCCATCAAAGAAAAACAGTCTTACCCATGCAATGTTTCAAGAAGATTTTGCCAAACGTCTGGATTATGCATCCATCTGCAAAGGAAGACTTATCATAGTCGGCGACCTTAACATTCATTACGACAAACAATCAAACCCTGACACAAGGATGATGAAACAACTTTGTGTTCATAACCTCCTCCAACATGTTCAGACTCCTACTCACAAGAACGGACATATCCTTGATTGGGTTATCAGTCGGGAATGTGAAACTTGTGACGAAAACGTAAGAGTCACTGATATGCAACTATCTGACCATTTTTGGATCACTCTGACGCTGGATACAACTAAGCCCTTGCCACCAAAGAAAACAATCAAGTGTCGTAACATAAAACAATTGGATACAGAAGCCTTTAATTGTGACCTTCTTTCCTCGAACCTCTATGGAGTAACACACAAATTATCATTTGAGCATGTACATACATATATTAAGCTCGCTTGTAAATTCCGTCCACAAATCCCTGTTGTCAATGTTTTTTATATGGTAAATATGACATATGTAACTTCTGGGAAAGGGCGTTCCTACGTTGGATAACTTGTGCCCAATCCATTTCATTTTCGAATAAAATATGTTTAAAGTAGTAACACACGAGTGTTGTGAAAGTTATGTCGACACCTACAATACAGTGCTTCAGGAAACCCTCGACAAACATGCACCGGAAGTGGAGAAGACTATCCCACACAGGACTACACTCCATGGGTCTACACCGAGGAAGTGCGTGATGCTAAGAGGGAAAGGAGACAAGCTGAACGCAAATGGAGAAAGACAAGGCTGGAAATTCATCGCCAGTTGTATGCATCAACCAGAAATCTTGTGACAGCAGCTGTCAGAACTGCTAAACAAAACTATTTCAATTCTAAGATAACTGATAACCGATCAGATTTCAAGAAATTATACCAGCTCCTATTCTCTCTGATGGGAATGCAGAAGAAAAACACGCTTCCAGATATTGGGGATCTGAAGTCAGTTGCTGAAGAGTTTGCAAAGTACTTTCAAGATAAAATTACATCAATTCGAGATCAGCTAGAAGATGCACCATTCCCAGAAAGTGGCGGTATCTTCGATGGGGAGCCCTTGCGACAGTTCAAGCCTCTCTCTCACGATGAGATTTGTACCATCATAAAGACTGCCAAACCAAAAACTTGTATGCTTGACCCTATTCCAACCAAGGTACTTCTTGGACATGCCAACGTCCTGGTTCCTGCCATAACCAGCATTGTAAATCTCAGCCTGATTTCTGGAGTTATGTCTTACTCACTCAAGACTGCAGTACTAAAACCACTGCTGAAGAAATCCTCTCTTGCCCCAGATATGCTCAAAAACTATAGACCAGTGTCAAACTTATCATTCCTCTCAAAGATAATAGAACGTGCAGTGTGTCTTCACGTTGCCTGAACACATTGACAAATACGATCTACGAGAGCCCTTTCAATGAGCTTATCGTCCACGACACAGCACGGAAACAGCCCTGCTCCATGTACTTAGTGAAATCCGAACGGTGTCGATAAAGGAAATGTTGCTCTGTTAGTTCTTTTGGATTTCAGTGCAGCATTTGACACTATTGACCACAGTAACCTCCTTAAGTGTCTTGAGAGTCAGATCGGGATCAAAGATTCTGCTTTGCAGTGGTTTGATTCCTACCTCAGTGATAGAAGCCAGGTAGTGTCCATCGATGGATACACCTCAACATCAAGCAAGTTAGTGTGTGGAGTTCCACAAGGCTCAGTGTTGGGCCCTGTCCTGTTCACACTTTATACTAAGACCCTTGGCAACATCATTGACAACCACGGACTCCATCGGCACTTTTATACAGACGATTCTCAGCTTTTAGATATGTTCAAGTCACAACATCTTCAGGAATTGCTGCAAGCTCCAGGATGGCACTCTGCTATGAGGATATGAAGAAATGGACGACAGCCAATATGGTCAAACTCAACGACGAGAAAACTGAGGCACTTCTGATTGGCCCCCCGTCCAGACGGGAACAGACCGGACTGAAAACACTTACATTTGGTTCCTCATCTATCGCAGTTTCTCCTTCTGCAAACAACCTGGGCGTAGTATTGGACTCTGTGTTGACGATCGAAAACCATGCTAACCAGCTCTCAAGACAGTGCTATCTTCACATCAGAAATATCAGCTTTATCCCGAAATATATCACTACTCAGTCTGCCGCAACATTAGCAGTGTCACTAATACTTTCCGGACTCGATTACTGAAACAGCCTCATGACTGGAGCACCAAAAACTGTCACATCTTAACTTCAGGGAATCCAAAACACAATAGCTCGACTTGTCTCACTCACACGCAGATACGATCACATAACTCCCGTCTTGAAGAATCTACATTGGTTACCAGTGGAATTCAGACTTAAGTTCAAACTCCTCTGTCTGACTTATCAATGCGTCTCTGGCACAGCTCCAGGGTACCTACGTGATTCAGGTTTACCATCCCTCCAGGACACTCAGATCCTCAAACCAAAGCCTCCTCACAGTTCCTAAGGCCAAGACTGCTCGCTATGGACAGATAATCTTTTCCTACAGCGCAGCTGTAGAGTGGAACAACCTCCCAGTACATGTGAAAGACTCACCATCTCTTCAGTCATTCCGTAGAACCTTTCTGTAAGACCTTTCTGTTTCAACAAGCTTTCTGTGCCTGAACTCTGAACTATGTACATCCAGACTTTGTATTTAAATGTATTCCTGTGCGCTTAGAGCATGCTGATGCATGGAATACAGCGCCATATAAATACACTTATTATTATTATTAATTAGCACTGAACTGGTAAGGTGGATTAGATGGACACGTGGAATTTGTTGGTTGCGGCTAATTGCTTCAGGGATTTGTGTTGCCTTTGACAAGGCCCAATCCCCTATTGCATTCCTTGTTGTTTTTCTAGTTGTTTTGGGAACGGTGGGTAGCCTAGTGGCTAAAGGGTTCGCTCGTCACGCCGAAGACCCGGGTTCGATTCCCCACATGGGTACAATCTGGTGTCCCCCGCCGTGATATTGCTGGAATAATACCAAATTCGGCGTAAAACTCACTGAATCACTCCTACTTGTTTTCTGTGCTGATCAACAGAACGGAGACAACGACCGGTTCTATACTGGCATGCATATTTCAGGCTACGGCAGTAATGCACAAGAACCAGAATATAAAACTGATTCTGCTACTATTTAGCAACCATGCAGTGTTTATGTAGTTACGAATTTTGAATATTATCCCTGTCCAATAGAAAATGACTTCGTTTGCTCCCCTGAGCAGGTTTTGAATGGCTGTAGACAATGTGAACTGACGACATGCCATGAAATATAATAAATATGTCGGGAGGCTTTACATAATCGACATCCTGGCCACCCAGTGATTGAACTAGAAGTGACAAGACCAATATCAGAATTAAAAACAGAGTCATTGTACGACTCCGACTATATCCGGACTACAGGTTATATAAATCGCTTTGAAATGATACTATGTGTTAAAGAAAGGTTAGTTTATCCTGTCTTTCAACGTCACAAAGAAATGCCTTTTTAACCTGAAGAAAAACACAATATGTTTCAGAAAATTTACCCAGGCCCTAAATGACGTATCCCTGATCAAACGGCGTTTCTGCAAGAGTCCTATGACTCTCTTTGAAATCGTCTTTGAAAGGGCACGCCTAGTGGTAAAGGCGTTTGCTCGTCACGCCGAAGACCTGGGTTCGATTCTCCACATGGGTACAATGTGTGAAGCCCATTTCCGGTGTCCCCCGCCGTGATATTGCTGGAATATTGCTAAAAGCGGCGTAAAATCATACTCAGTCACTCACTCACTACATAGTGACGACTCAATTGTGATCATCGTCAACCAATGATCCTCACTTGATGCTGAATTGACCAAGGGCCTCAACGGTTAAGTTTTTTTCAGATATACCAAGGTTATCAAGCTCGACAAATAATTCTATATCTACTATAATGTTCAGCTCGTATTTTCAGTAAAGTTTGAAACTTCATTAACTTGATACATCAATTGATAAATTAGTAATGCCTTTTTCCAGTGAGAAACCGTTATGGATTAGATAACCGAGCAAGATTAAGTCACGATATATGAAACAGCCTTTGAGAGCCATAAGGTTTCACTATTCCCGTAACATACACTAAACGGCAAAGAAACGTTATCCTCCACGTTTTACTTGTTTTCACTAATGCAAATCAGCAGAAAATGTTTTAAAAGACTAAAATCATAGGAATGATTATTTAACAATTTTACACACTCTACAATAGTTGATTCTTGTTTTAATAGTTAAAAAATGGTGACTTTAAATGGTTTATCATTTTCCCAAAGCAATATTATATTTCAACCTTTCTTTTGAACATCAAAATCACTATTATTGGGTTTTTTGGCATGGACGAATATAGGACAATTTAACTCTTCGGAAAAGATGCATTTCACCTAAATATGAATGCATTTAAGAATTCTTTTTCGTGATTTGTATACAGCTGTGTTGTTAAGCTTTCTTGTAAACTAATACCTTCCAACAAATCTTTGATAGTAATTCATAACGGTAGGAGGCTAACGTTTCTTTTGGCGTTTAGTGTACATGAAAATTGTTAAAGTAACTAAGTCTGTTGTCATTTTGTCGGTCAGTTTTACGACCAAAACCTATCCTTGAATTTAAGTATTCCCAGACAAAAATACTTTCTTTCCAAGATTTGATTATATCCTAATACAGACAACACACACATCGTTTTAGACTACAGAGTGATTGGCAATGTTCGTTGAATGGACACCATTCCATTTGTCGGTTGATTGAAACGTTATCTCATTCCCTGTCCATTTAAAGTATGGAAAAATAGAATAGTTACCTAAAAGACGAGGTCAGATGGTCAGCCGGTCATGATCATTTCGACCACGTTCGTCTATTGTCAGATCCTCATGTAATACGAGGATGACTATTTCACAAATGGCCAGATTAAATCAGGATATTTTCAGTTTGATGAGGGAACACACTTAGCTGTCTGTCGGGTCTTATCTCAGTAATATATTAGTTGGGCAGGGATGACGGTTGGACTTTGCGCAATTAGCTTTGCCATGACTGTTTGCGATGTCTGGGCAAAGAATTATAGCTCTTCTCCGAATCTGTTATCACATCTAAGCGATACCGGCACATATAGAGGAAACGAATTTTCAGGATTATTCTTTTCGCCTGCTTGTATATATATCTGCTGAAAAAAAACAATATGAGAAATACGAATCGTAAACTGAACAGCTACATTAAACATGTTCGTATCCCTTCAAATATATCGTAGTGTGGTGATTTAACATATTCTTCAGAATTTTCGATTTTTTGTAAAATTTAAGAAAATCCTCACACAGCCTTGAGAAATTCAGATGTTTTGGGTATTTAGGTCTTTAATGGTGACCTTTGAACTACAATTAATAACATGAATTTGTTAAAATTAATGTATGCAATGCACAATAACAGTAGTGCAATTCGGGTAGGATGCGTTCACCTTTCCACAAACACCTAGTGTATCAGCATTGTCACTAGAAATTCAGAAATACATGTACCTAATTTATTCGTATTGGAACAATCGACTCTATTTTTTCTCTGCAGTTTAGAGGCGGTGGGGCTCACTCACTCACTCACGCACTCACTCACTCACTACAGACATTCATAGTGACCACGTATCCTCTGTTCATGAAAATAGAGAAACCGACCCTCTTTGTTCATGTATTATTTCAGTTCCAAAAAGTATTTAAGAAGGGGCAGTAGTTGCCTGCTAGTTAGCGCTAGTTGCTCGGCATGCCGGAGACCCGGGCTCGATCTCTCTCATGGGTACAATGTATCCATTTTTGGTATCCTCCTCTCTGATGTTCCTGAAAAATTGCTATAAGCGGTTTATTAAAAGCGGAATTATTTTTATCTTTCCGCACAAAAACACACTCACTCACTCTGCAAATGATGGATGTGGAAAGGTTTTACACCGTTTTTTAGTTTTGTTGTTCGTTTTTTTTTCGTATATAATTACAGGCAATACAATACACACAATTTGAATTATAATTTTACACGATCCATTGTGCCGTAAAAAAGGTCACTTGTTTGCTGTTTGGAAAACATTTGTTAGATATCAGGTGAGAAACAAGATCTAGAGACGATAGCACTACGTTTGTTTGTTGGTAAGAAGGAGAAGTACCTTCACAAAACATGGACGTTTTTTTACTCGTTTCCAATGATATTATTTCCTTTGAGGAACATAAAACCTTCGTTACTAGTATTTACTTTATTCCCATGTCAATGATATATTTAAAACAGAGACACTGACCTGGGTAAGAAGAGTAAGTAACAATCCACTCCGGAATCGTTATGTTGTAAACGATCACTTTGAAAACAAACAGATACTGATTACCCTACAAATACAGCAGCCAGGTCACAAGCAAGATTAAGTGAAGCTGGTCGTGGCGAGTAGCTGCAGCTTTACTCCTGAGGGTTACTCAGGTATCTAGCCTGACCTACACTCAAGCCTGTACATGAACCACCCTTGTCTCCATAGGCAATTGTGTTCGCAATATGCATCTAAGCACTCAGCAAGATGAGATAGTATGTGGTAGCTAACTGCCCACCAGCTCATAGGCGGCTTGGATTGAATACTTCCCATGGGCTTCAGAGTGCAGAGAGGCAAGAGCGAAATTCGAGTCGACAAAGATCATTGGATGAAACTTCGCAAAGAACAACAGACCATCCACTTAAGTCGTGCCAAGTGTTTTTCGGTTTTAGGTTATGTTGACGTTTGTCTCAAGATTAGTTGGTTGGTTGTTTTGTTGTTTTACGCCGCACTGGGCAACATTCCAGCTATATGGCGGCGGTCTGTTAATAATCAAGCCTGGACCAGACAATCCAGTGATGAGCATCATGAACATCGGTCTACGCAATTGGGATACGATGGCACGTGTCAGGCAAGTCAGCGAGCTTGACCACCCTATCCCGTTAGTCGCCCCTTACGACAAGCATGGGTTGCTGAAGACCAATTCTGAACGTGATCTTCAATGGTCATCAAGGTTAAAGTTTCTGTAATGCTTTCTGGAACGAAATGACTAAAACACACGAGCAGAATACGTTTCTTGACATAAAACAGGAAAAACTCGTTCGTGTAGTATGCGTTTAGGCCTTGCTTAAAAAATGGCTTTGACCTGTCATGAATATACACATTATAATGTTTACATTATACCATACATGTACTTTTCCTTTTTCTGGAATCTATACCCTTTTTAACACAAATCATACAAAATCAATTAACCCCAGGATCTGAAATTCAAAAGTAATAGAAAATAACGGACACAAGATGGTGAAAAGTACCAGGTGAATATTTTTAGTTTTGGACTGGCATGATCCTATAAACAGATATAGGCATGATCGAGCCTTTACATCACACATTAGACAGATGATTAGAATCGTAATATTCAATATGACATAGGTAGTATAGTTACCAAGAGAAGCATCAGTCGTGTCTGTCATTATAACAACTTTCTAAACTGTCGTTCGATCCACGTGATTATGGCTCCAGCAGCTCACCATACCTTTCCAGACTACTGTTCCAGCCTGGGGTTATACTTGAGATAACTGACGATAATTGACATGTGATTGGGGACATTCAGTCCTACGGAAACGCTTACGGGCAATGTTGTCTGGGAACGTGCACGGTCGAAGATAATGACTGTTTTGAAAGGATAAAGCGTCTCTTTTATATAACCTGACATACGAGAATAATGCCCGAAAATGATATACATTAAATGGGCGTGTTGAAGGGACGAGCCATTAGCCTGCATTCTGAGGATCCCTTTGTGCCCCAGAGTACCTTGTTAACTAGCCAACAGCCATATTCGATCAGAACAAGCGTTGTATGGTGCTGAAACGTTGCCCTATTTATTTATTGAATATAAACACAGCAGATACGCCTTGTGTTACCTTCTTGTGTTGTAACAAAACATAGCCATTATAAAATTCGTTGTTTCAAACGAAAATGTGTTTTCAAAAACATGCTGGATGTACATATAACAAAAGGTGCATTTTTTAAAGAAAACGTCTCGGGCTGTGGTGTAGCCTAGTGGTTAAAGCGTTCGCTCCTCACGCCGAAGACTCAGGTTCGATTCCCCACATAGGTACAATGTGTGAAGCCCATTTCAGGTGTCCCCCGCCGTGATCTGGATGGAATATTACTAAAAGCGGCGTAAAACCCAACTCACTTTCTCACCCTTTTGGTGTACACGCTGGTTATACGTGACTAGGGTCTTTTTGACCACTGGTATTGTCATGCGTTCTCAATGTTACATCTCGTGGTTATTCAGAAGAGAGTAGTATGTGAGCGCGTCCATGTTTCTTGTTCGTATTTTTTAATTAGAACAGAATTTAATAAACTGCCGACCAAAAGTGAGTGAGTATAGTTTTAGCTATATGGCGGCAGTCTGTAAATAATCGAGTCTGGACCAGACAATCCAGTGATCAACAGCATGAGCATCGATCTGCGCAATTGGGAACCGATGGCATGTGTCAACCAAGTCAGCGAGCCTGACCACCCGATCCCGTTAGTCGCTTCTTACGACAAGCATGGGTTAGTGAAGATCAATATTCTAACTCGTACCTTCGCGAGTAACGGACAAAAATAACAATTGTACATTGTATATCATGAGCATGTATTTGTTTGGTTGTATGGTTAAAGTCACAGTCAGCAGTATGACGGCGGTCTGCAAATATTCGATGCTGGTACAGACGAGCCAGTGATTCGCGTCATGAGATATAACGACAGATGTCATCCCCGGGTCTATAAAACTGTTTGAAAGCTTTACTGAGGCCTTGAATGCTGTACCCTTGATCTAACAACGTCTAAACAAGTCATATGACGCTCTCTGCATCACCAGAGGCTGGAGCTGTTAGATTATTGATCGAAATGAAGACACAGTTGACTATTGGGAAATTGAAATCTTGTGTAGAGATATTTGTCACTCTGTATCTTTATTTATAGATCTAAATATGAAACACATGAGGCAATCTCACTCGTTGAGATGGGTAAAACATGGATGGTTATGAACAATATTAGATCTTAATATATTATAATCAAACTTCTTGGACAAATCACCTTGTTTTGATCTTACCAACCTGGGCCCCGTTTCTCAAAGCGATCGTAGCGCTAAGATGATCGTAGCTCCCATACTTTAACATAGACTTACGACTGTCGTAGCGCTGAGGTGATCGTAACTCCCATACTTTAACATAGACTTACGACAGTCGTAGTGCTAAGATGATCGTAACTCCCATACTTTAACATAGACTTACGACAGTCGTAGTGCTAAGATGATCGTAACTCCCATACTTTAACATAGACTTACGACAGTCGTAGCGCTAAGATGATCGTAGCTCCCATAATTTAACATAGACTTACGACAGTCGTAGCGCTAAGATGATCGTAACTCCCATACTTTAACATAGACTTACGACAGTCGTAGCGCTAAGGTGATCGTAACTCCCATACTTTAACATAGACTTACGACAGTCGTAGCGCTACGATAGCTTGGAGGAACGGGACCCAGAGTAGACATTCTGTAAACCAGGACTGGGTGGTCAGGTTGATTTGGTTGATCCATGTCATCGTATCCCAGTTGCATAGATCGATGTTCATGGTATTGATCACTGGATCACTCCAATATTTACATACAGCTGGAATGGTTTGAGTGCGGCTTGAAACAACCAACCAACCAACCATCCAGCCCTAGCAGTCATTCTGCTTCATATGCATTACGAAACAGATCCGCAAGGAGGGCAGCAGATTCCTTCAGGTGTAAAAGGATAAATAGGTGTTAAAAGGCGCCATGCGCCCTTTGGTATCAGAAAGTATGTTGGACACAGACTTGCATGTACACAGTCAGGTCCTTAGGACTACAGTTGTGGATTCCCTGCCCTTGTTTTCTTGGGGGGCGGTGGAATAACTTAGTGGTTAAAGCGTTCACTCGTCACGCCGAGGACTCGGGTTCGATTCCCCATATGGGTACTATGTGTGAAGCTGATTTCCGGGGTCCCCCGCCGCGATATTGCTCTAATATTGCTAAAATCGCTTTAAAACTAAACGCACACACTCACTCACATTTGTTTTCAGTCTATTAACTTTTGTGTCTTTTTGGTCAAATCCAGTCGTCGGTAGTATACTTTCTTTTGCTATACTGTATATTTCACCGCTGAGCACAAAGAGTATGCCGTAGATATACGTCGGTATGCAAAGGTAATGATGCCCATGTGTCTTCTTTCAGACACTAACAAAGACGGCGTCATCGAGAAATCAGATTTTGAAGAGGCCATAAACGTGAGTATTGTCTCTCAATAAAGACCGCCTGCATGGTGTAGTGGCTGGAACGTCCGCCTGGAGTGCGGCAGGTCGCGGGTTCGAACCCCGATTGCGTCATACAAAATACGTTAAAATATGGTACTTGTTGGTCCCTGCCTGGCGCTCGGCATTAATTGGTACAACAAGGCATGGTCGGCTCAGAATCAGTATAATGTGTCTGAGTGGGGTATTCATGCTTCACTGTGGCATGGTATCTCAGTCAGCAAGCACTATAAAACCAGCTTCAGTCTGGGCTGGTACAAGAAGCCACACATACACACGCATGCACGTCGTCATATGAGCGAAATATTCTTAAGAATGACATTAAACCCCATTTCACCTGACCTCATAGAATATCATTTACTTACACAATTATTTTCTTTTTTCTATCTATATTTAGATCTTCCACAACGTAACACACTTTGTCTCGCAATCCCTGAACCATATTATTCCCTTTTCCGCTAAGACATATCATGTAATACAAAGCCCAAAGCAAGATTAGCATGAGATTCTGAATCACTAGAGCTAAATTCCAATATAAATACATATTTGCTTCTACGACGATTCTATATTTTCAGAGATTAAATCAAATAATTCCTTATTCCACCAACCTGCTTCCCACGTGAGATATTAAATCAAACATTTAAACAAATCACAGTTGAAAAGGTTTACTGAATTAGAAACATACAAAGCATCAAAGACAGATAATAACCAATCTCTATTACACTCTTCAAAAAAACAATCGTTGGACGTGAAAAGCAGATTAGTAAAGAGGGTAAACAAAGTTTGAGTAATCAAATCAGCACTCATTTAATAAGGCCACTTAATAACCTGTCTGACAATCCTCTATAACTCACGTCAAATCATCAATTACAAATAGTCCCAACCCTGTGTGTTGAAGTGAATTCACAAGAATAGAAACATGAAAAGGCACTCATACAAGGTTCATAACAGTAATTCTGAGTAAATATTGTTTTATGTCGCACACACATTCTTAAAGATATAAATGTGTGGAATAATACCTCATTGCATTATATACATGATTTTTCATCACCACTGTCATCATCATCATCATCAGCAGCAGCAGCAGCAGCAGCAGCATTTACAATCGTCGGCGTCGTTAAATCTATATATATGTTTAGCAGTACCAAAGCCACACCGCAAGCACGAAATGCCTCTTCCTCTTCATCAGCGTTGTCACCGTGGTCATTATTAGGGGCTGTAAAAAGCCTTGACATAAACACTAAGTGCCTCTATATATCCCCCCGGGGCGGTGGGGTAGCCTAGTGGTTAAAGCGTTGGCTCGTCACGCCGAAGATCCGGGTTCGATTTCCCACATGGGCACAATGTGTTAAGCCCATTTCTGGTGTCCCCCTCCGTGATATTGCTGGAATATTGCTAAAATCGGCGTAAAGCTAAACTCAGTCAGTCAGTCTATATATCCCCGATGCGATATGAACCTAAATTCGGCCTACGGTCTCGGGTTGGACAGGCTGCAAGTGATGTGAATACCACTCGTCATGACTTCCTGTCAGTATGTCGTTATTACCTGAACCCCAGACAACTGAATCATATTACCCAAGACAACTGAATCATATTACCCCAGAGCCATAGCAACAGGACTGACAATGTGATGAAGCGATGAAGTCCACTCCTCAAACTGCCCATCGCAAACCAAATGGGAAACGGAACAGGAATGTTTGCAGGGCCAGAACGACTTTATTCCTCACAAAAGATGCCACAGGAAACCAATTATCATGTCCTGTTGTTCAGAGCCCTCAACCAAACACTCTTCATGTCTATGACAATTTATTAGTAATTCAGTCTCGAGCGAATATTAAACTAAGTAGAAGATGGAAGCGTGAATTTGCTAATTCTAGTTCCTGACGTTGCTTGGAGCACAGCTTAGCAGTTCGTTGGTCCTGTGAAGGGAAATGGGGTTCGTTTTAATAAATGTACTTACCATAACTTTCCGTCGACCGGTATTTGCTGAAGCTAGTCATCAGACACGGGCAAGGGCAAAGTCCGAGAGCTGCTGGCCACATTACAGACGAACACTCTAGACCTGTTTCTCAAATCGTGTGTGGTTGCACTATGGGGAAGTACTATATAGTAAAACCTAGATGTTCTTTCATTCAGGGGATGCGTTTCTGGCCATATTACAGATGGAAATTAATATAATACTCTAGACCTGTTGTGCTGATATCCTCATACATGGTGATCATTATTTACATTAAATAATATTAATTAATTTTGATATTGAAAGGGACAACCTTCAAGTAGCACGTGCTAGTTGCAGCAAACCTCACAGCGACAAACAAGCCAAAACACAAAAGAGAAAAGGATTTTGTTCTGAAATTGAAAACAAAACATGACAAAACGTGAAAAGAAATACCCATTTTAGCAATTCAGCAAGTACAATAACATGTGACTGCAGATAGAATGCATAAATTTGAGCAAACGTGTTTTTCATAATTCTTTCCTATATTTGAGTGAGTTTAGTTTTAGTTTTAACTATTTATCATACCATATTTTCGGCATCCGTTGTCGTCATATACGGATATCGATGCAAAATTAGAGAGGTCATCTGCAAATTTTAGGGATTACCTTCACAGCGTAAACCAACATGGCGTCACGCCCATCTATCAGCGATCGTATCCGGTTTGACAGTCGAGGTTACGGTACTATCAGTGCTTTGATCAAAGAGAATTCATGTCTGGGTATGATAGATGCATGGAGTGGATTATGAAGACAGAAATTCATAGACTTACGCAGATACCAACACCAGTTCCCTGACCGTCAGTGTTAGCGAGCAAACGGCACAGGAAGCCAGGTGCATAATGCCGTCACGCGAACATTAAAGTGCATTTGTTGTTCAAAAGGTTAATAGAAGGTATCTGATGTTCCACACAAGTGCGTTGTTATTTTTCAAACGTAAGGTTTGTTGACAACAATACGTGCTTTAACATATATAGTCTTTATTCGTGTAAATGTAGGCCATCGGCCCATGGTACAACCTTATACATTGGCAGCCATCAAGCTGTAGCGACGACGATTGTTAGCATAAAAGATAAACATGGCAAGATTTCTGAAGAGGAGTAGCATTACTCATCTGTCGATTAAATTTACACAAGGTTGGATGGGTGAAAACATTGACAGGGATAAAACGTTTACGTAGATCATCATAGACAGTACAAATCAGTAAAAAGTGGTACTCATTTTCTACATAATTACAGGAACACATTTCACACAATCTTGAGTTTTTTGGTTTCTTTATATATCTACCAGTTTCTATATTCAGTTGATGTGAACTACACCTGAACCTCGCTTAGGCAATACGAAATTTCTTGATAGTTATGCAATGGAGATATGGCTCAACACCAAAAATAAATTTAAATTGAGAATATAGGTAAGTTTTTGAGCCACTAGACAACGAGGAATGCCATTCCTGTAAATATGTGTTTTGGGCTCTGGATATGAATTCAGAAATAAAAAGATTTATATTAGGAATAAATTGATTTTCCCATACGTATCCAAAACCCATTGTATACAATAGATTTTTTAACTTTGATGTCCAGTTAATTTTACCATTTGAAGCATCTAACAGTAATAAATTGTAACATTTCTTAGGGAAACGTATAGAAGGCATATTTAACAGTTTGTACCAATACATAATACAGCGTTTGTACGCAAAAATATACATAGGGTATCTCCCGAATTCGCCACGTACAACGTGGTTAGGGGTACATAGTTTAACACAGAGTAAGTATTTACAAGCTAGGGTATGCACTGTTTCAATGGATGAATTACAATCACAGTCTAGACCCCATACTTCGCTACCATAAAGCAAAATAGGCATTACTTTAGTGTCAAAAATTCTGAAGAAGACATCACATTTCATGTGCTCGAATTTTGATAAACTTTTCAAAATACCGAACAAAGCCTTTTTAGATTGCAAAATAGAGCTCTCAAAAGGTTTATGCCATGACAATGTTTGTGAAAATACTATTCCCAAATATCTATATGAAGAAACGCACTCAATTAATTTACCTCCTAGATACCATTTTTCGTGCTTAGTAAGGATGCTACCATTTCTAAACACAACAATTTTAGATTTATCTAAGTTGACATATAGCTTGTATTCCTTGCAATGCTGTTCAAGGACATTAATACGTTTTTGTAGCCCATAGATGGTGTCAGAGAATAGAGTGACATCATCAGCAAATAGAAGGAAAAAACAACTGAGTTAATTCTGGATGTAACTGTATGCCCGGATAACACAACGATTCAATACTATCAGCTAAATCGTTTATAAAAATGGAGAACAAGAAGGGACTCAAGACACATCCTTGACGAACTCCAATATTACAGTCGAACAACTGTGAAAAAGAATAATTGACTTTAACGCAAGATTTAACACAACTATAGATGGATTTGATGCAACCTAACATAAACACGTACTGGGAACTAGATGATCTAACGCAGTCATTTGAGTGATCAGTAGGGAATTTTGTAACGTGACCTAACGTATTACTACGCACATATTTGTGACGTCATAGATATCTGGGCAAATTCGACAAAGTTTAGTTTCATGGTTTGTGGCAGTTCAAATGGCATATTGTTTAAATCAAAAAGTAAGAAAGACATTGTATGGTACATAGGTTATCACACTCGTGTGCTTTGGGATGGTGAATATCCTGCTTAAGGAATAAACGCTATGTATTTAGCTCGCCAAGGCGTGATAACCAATATTTTCCAGCAATATCACGGCTGGGTACACCAGTAGTGGGCTTCACACAATGTACCCATATTGGGGAATCTTATCAGGGTGTTATTCCACTAGGTTACCCCACCACCCCTCCAATATTTGAAGGGGCAGTGGTGTAGCCTAGTGGTTAAAGTGTTCGCTCGTCATGCCGAAGACCCGGGTTCAATTCCCCACATAGGTACAATTGGTGAGGCACAGTTTTGGTGTCCCCGCCGTGATATTAATGGAATCTTGCTCGAAGCGGCGTAAAACCAAACTTACTCACACTCACTCCTATATTTGAACACATATGATTCACAAAATAAACACCATGCTCGATGACGTGTATTTGCTAGCATCAGGATCGTTCATGTGTAGTTACCTGCCTCAGACTCGTCCACTTGGACTATACAAGCATCATGCTAAATGGTGTGCATTCACAGCATCAGGCTCGTCCACTTGGATTATAGAAGCATCATGCTCAATGGTGTGCATTCACAGCATGAGGCTCGTCCAACTGTGTTTGCAAGCATAATGCTCGCTGGTGCAAGTTTACCAGGATTCTGCTCGTCAACGATTGCTAAATAGTGCAAGTAAGAGTCGACTATCCTTTCGATAGGTCATTGATTTTGATTCAATGCTGTTGTGGTTCTGAGACCACTTGCAAAACACACACTCGGTACCACAATTATTGTAAATGCTAACGACCGCGATCTTAGGCTACAATCGCCATCTACTTGCACAAACTGACTGTAGGCTACGATCACTGTTAGCTATAATCGAAACTTACAAGTGGTACAATTGGCAAATGGGCACTTGTTCAACAACGACATAAAGACTACCAATTGCAGATCATACATTTACGTATTGTGAAATATTCTTCTTTGTTTATTTACAATATTTTTATTTTCAAAATATTTATGTCAATATTTATGATCAATTTATACACATATCTACTTATATATGAAACACAAATAGGGATTTATCTTGAGAAATCCAATTTGCAGTTCCAAAATCATGACAGCACAAGTGCAGAAAAAATGTATGGTACAAACCATCCCTTCCGAAGATTTGGACCTGTTTTAGATCCGAGCAAGGTGCGATGAAGGGAATTACTGGCTGTGTATCGTAAACGTTTCCACTATTTGTATGCGCAGCAAGCTACAATATGTACGTTTGCAGAGAACGGAAGTTAGGAGTCTAGTTTATGTCGTATCTCAACCATTGAGGAGTTCCACCAATTGCATATATTTCATTGGTGTAACCAGGAACATTCATTCATTCATTCATCCTTTATTCCTTTATTCATTCATTCATTCATTCATTTATTCATTCATATTGAATCAGTGTACTCGGGGTCACAATCATAATGTTCCAGGGGCACATCAGCCACTCACTTACTAACACGTTACTTCTTGCCTTCCAGAAAATCTGTCACATCCACGGCTGGCCCAAAGGAGGCGAGAAGTACCAAGAGGCTCAACAAACGCTCAGCCTGATATGGGAGGGACTGAAAGGAATCGCTGACGAAAACAAGGTGAGACGTTTCCTCAATGATTACACAATGCCATTCAGAAAGTGGTCAAATGAAACATATGTTATATTTGGGATTACTCATTCTTAGTAAAGTACAGATTCTTGTACTTTTGTTGGGTTGAGTCCTATCCGGGATTCGAACCCACACCCTCAGAGTCAGGCACCTAATCGCCAGCACACAAAGTCAGCCGCGACTTCCACTTCCAAATGTTTTCTCAAGGGTCCCATATATAGGCTTTTGCAAATTTAGACGGGGCTACAAAAGCTCTCGACATGCACCATGTATGAAGATGAAGATGTATCGAAAACTTCAAACTTTAGTTCAAATTAGTAGTACTCTGCATATCAAATATAGAAAGCTTACATCAGAATACAGATAAAAATATTTTTCTGGTATACGGTAAAGTACGTTTATGATGAACACACTTATAACGAACTGGCGGATATATCAATGTCTTTGGGTCCAGGCTCGTTGTACACTGTAGTCGAAAAACTACGGTTATATCGAACTAAAATGAGTGGCCCATTGCGTTCATTATAGTTTACTCTCTGTCAAAAGTCCAGTGTTTCTCAGATCAAGGCTTAAATGACTGACTGACTGACTAAGTTTGGTTTTACGCCGCTTTTAGCAATATTCCAGCAATATCACGGCGGGGGACACCAGAAATGGGCTTCACTCATTGTACCCATGTTGGGATTCGCTCATTGTACCCATGTTGGGATTCGAATCCGGGTCTTCGGCGTGACGAGCCAACGCTTTAACCACTAGGCGCCCCACCGCCCCCGGCTTAAATGATGTCTGTGTTGGTGTTATTGTTATAGCAGAGTGTCACACAGATCTGGGTATGGAAATAGTAATACGTGACAACTTCCTTTATTCTTTGTTGGCCTCTCTTGCTCCTTCAGTAGGTGAAATCTGGAGAACCGTATTTGATGAAGGAACCAAAAGTAGCTCTGGAACGCCATGGCAAAAAGCATATAGTCGTTATCCAAAAGGGCCAAGTATTCATGTTATACCACCTTCTAAATGCCTCCCAGAGACTTTTTAAAAATACAGTTGAAATGGTTATATTTTTTATCTACCCTTTGATACCATCCAGAATATTTTCATTTTGTTGAACCCAGAGACTCTTGCCGAAAGGTTCAATTTTTTTATTTTTTTTTTTATTTTATTTATTTTTTATTCCATTTCAAGTCTCACATAAAATACATATGGCAAAGAGGACAACATCCAAATATATATGTATATAGCTTCAGTGATGTTTTGCAAGGTTCTATATGACATAAAAGACAGTATTGCAAACATATACACACACGCGCACACATACATATATACATATACATACATATGCACATACATACACGCATGTATACATATATATAAATATAACATCATGAGATTACAACAATTATATCGATACATAAGATGTCATTAAAGTTTCTGTGGAGGGAATATGAAATTGGAGGGGTAAGGTTGAATAGTATGGTTGTAGTGAGTAGGGTCTGGAGGTCTCAGCTGATATTATAAGTAGAACTTAATGTTTAGCACATAGTAAGGTATATAAATGTTTCCATTTCCTGATAAAGGGATCTAAGCTATTGTTTTTCCTAGCTATAGGAAAGGTTCAAATTAGTTGTGAGGCATCCGTCCATGCCATCAGCAATGGAGGTAGCGTCATCACCCATGCACAAAGCAATCATTAAAGATGGTAGCAGTATTTCTACACAGGAAATAAATGTGAACGAAGACAGGGTATCTCCTTGGCAATGTCCTCCATACATTTACAAAATAATATATACCACTTCCATGTAATATTTAGTACGGAAAACGGTGGTCCACCTTTCAAATGAATTGCCAAAGGCAACATTTCTAAACTGGCTAAAACGGACCAACAGACAGTTTTGAAGTCAAGGTCGACAAGCAATAATTGTACTTGAATTGATGGATGTCAGTGGAGTCTACTACGCCGTATATTTTTCTTGTGATTTCTCGAATCTATCCCCCAGACATCACTTATAATAGCAAATTGAGCACTGTTTAGCTCCATGCGAGTTTGCATAGATCCATTTTATATAACTCGGGAAGGAGTGATGTAGAGGTATGGTTTTAAGGAGCCTCTTTGGTCTCTTACTCTTAGGGATGCAAGTACTTAAACCTTGACGTGTCCTTGGGGCAAATTCTAACGACTAATAAAGTCCTTTAAACATCTTTCCAAAAGGAATTCAATAACTTCAGCTTTACATAGATTCCATGTGAAACTGGACTATCATTCTTCAGCTCTGAAACCGTTGTCTCGATTTGCAACGCCTGCAAAGTTTCAGACTGAGGTGTTGAAATGTAACACCTGACACTTGAAAACATATCTAAGTTAATGTACGAGTTTCGTGTTTAACACAATGTTATAGTAACTTCGAATTACTACTTGCTTGTCATCCTGTTTAATAATCACGCTTGCCAAAGAATCTTCTATATTCCTTTTTGATATATAAAATCAATTTCTAGATTTTAGTCCTTGAAAGTATTTATGCGATTTCTGTCGTTTAGATTTATTTTTGAATTTGGAGCATGATAGTATATTTTGAGTGTATATGAAGTCAAAGACCTCCAACTTTTCATTTTTACTATCAATTTCAAGTTCTTACTGGTTCCTGTTTGGTCTGTTTTATTTCATTTGGGGGAAAACTTGTTAAAGGTGATTGAGTACATCTTTGTATAACGTCCTTGCTTTTTGGGGCATGAATATTGAATGCTTCTCCATAACGACTAAATGATATTTACTGGCTGATAGTAAAATCATTAACGCAATCTTAATTACTGTTCCGATTTTGATGAGGTGGTTTAATATCACATTATAGTAGATTAACAACATAAGAGTCTTTTTAACGCAAATTGTTTAGTTTACAGAAACCGTTTCCACACTCTAGTAATCTAAAAGTTATTGATATTAGGGAAAATTCCATTTGAAGCTGGGTTCGAATTCTGCTCCAACAATACATGAAATCACGTTGAGAGAAACTGGAAATGTTCAACACGTGCATTTGTAGTCGGGGTTTAGTTTTGTCGCCAGTGTGCCGTTCTCCAAATGGACCTTTCATTGAGTTAATACTTGACGCCGCATCAGTTTAATCTTAGCCATATAGTGACGAGACCAAGTTCACAAATACAGCCCCTCCCATATCAGGCTTAGCGTTTGCTGAGCCTCTTGGTATTTCTCGCCTCCTTTGGGCCAGCCGTGGATGTGACAGATATTGTGGAAGGCAAGAAGTAACGTGTTGTAGTCCGTTGTAAACGACACATTGGGAATCATTGTTTTATACTTTAACATACACATCTTAGCATTACAATATTATTTACCATTGCAAACAAGAACCAGCAAATCCCCTCCTCTCCTCCCCTCGTAATAAATAGCGAAAAGTGACAACAAAATAATGATCGTTTGTTAAACAACTTTTTTATTCGGGTGTCCAAAATTATGAGACAAATCATCAGAGTTGGCCTGTCGATTTCATGTGACTGTGCAAAGTTTGATTTTGTTGCATTTATTAGATTTTGTGTTAGTGAGCAATTCATCGGTCTCAAATGAAGTCAAACGGACTGTAGGACAAAATGTCAAACGGGGAAGCGTTTCAGATTAGAACATATGATTTGACATCGATTTCTCCGAATAAGAACAAAGAACAGATCATCGTACTGCTATTGCAATTTGCTGAATAATTCAGAGGTTTGTCAAATGAAAGGTGACGAACTGATACCAATGCACTCTGACATTAGGTCCCCGTGGAGCTTCCTGGCAGTGTTAAGCACCAGGCCCGATTTGTAAATCGTTGGTTTATTGATAACGCATGAATGTCAAAGGAACTTATCTTACCAGCGTGCCTAATGTTCTCCAGAGAAGGTAATGGTCTAGGATGATGGCTCTGAAGGTACTCATTATGGGGTCATTAATCTGTATCATTTACGAGTCGCTACTAGCCATGAACAACAAGTGGATCATATTGGTTCAGACAAGAGTTAGTATGGACGTTTCAGAAAGTTCACTTGATGAAGTAGATTTCAACCCTCTTTAACCTTCGCCGATTTAGGTCAGCGTTGTCAAAAGTGAAAACCACAGTAGACATTCATGACAGATAATGGCAAGGTTGTAGAAACCGATATTAGTGCTAAATAGATTCGTAATTCCTGTTACAGACTAAGCGCTAAAGGTCATTTCGTACAAAAGCATAATTGCATTTTTCTTTACAAGGAAAAATGTCAGTGCAAAAAAAGTTAAGGATCTTTTTAGCAATATTAATTTTCATTGAATTATTGAATTTGCAAAAGAAATTGAACAAACTGATAAATTTTGATTGATATGTTTTGTATATAAATATATATTTTATTATTGGTAGTCACATTAGCAACTACGATTGTTAGTGGCGGTATCCTCAACGGAGGTTGAAGTACCGTAACATTATTGTACTCCTAGGAGGATACGTAAGCCCCCAAACATTCGAAGTGAAATTTAATCTTCCACATTTTTACTCGTAGTATTGTTGTCATTTTAGTTTGTGGCTAAATTTGCTCACCAGCAGCTGAAGTGATGGTGTAAATCCAGCTGGGGTCCATGCAGTTTGCAAAGGCGCACAAAGTCCCCACGGTCCCTAGTATAGTGATCTACCTTCAGTGGCTGGCGATCTATAGGCTGTTTTTATATTATGTACTGTCCAAATACTAGTAGTGATATTAGTTTTAACTTCACATGCTAGTTTTAATTCGAACTGTGATTGTCTAGTTGTTTTATTGTCCTTTTGACGACAGGCTTTTATAATTTATACATATTCTTTAAAAACGTCAAAACTATTCTCGTCACGATATGGGTGAAACATTGCCTATGTGACGTTAAATATTAACTCACTCACTCACTCGTACAAAAGCATCCGTGTCTGTCCCAAACTGCTAAACTTTACATGTATGCCTTACGTTAACGTTCAAACTCAAATTGCATCTTAAGTAAATGTGCACATTAGAGATATGACAAGGTGAGGTGAGGTGACATAAAATGGAGTTTAACGTCGTTCTTGAGAATATTTGGCTCATGATAACGACGTGCATGCGTGTGTATATGCGGCTGCTTGCACTAGCCCAGACCTACCTAAGCTGGTTTTATACTGCAAGCTCACTGAGATACCATGCCGCAGTTAAGCATGAATACACCACTCAGACACAGTATACTGACTCCGAGCCGACCAGTCCTTGTTGTACCCATTAATGCCGAGCGCCAAGCAGGGACCAACAAGTACCATATTTTAAAGTCTTTTGGTATGACGCGGTCGGGAATCGAACCCGCGACCTTCCGCTCTCCCGGCGGACGCTCTAACCACTACACCACGGAGGCGGTAGACATGATAAAGATATATATTGGTACCAATATATTCCGATGCTGTACCGATGTTTGGAATGGAATCCGGGGAGTTCCAACGCGTAACTTATTTGGCCATACAGCTGGAATGTTGTTGAGAGCAGCGCTTAACAACAAAGATTTAACCATCAGGTTTCCCCGAAGTCAGGACGTGATACGTGTAACGTAATTTCGAGTTCAATGTCACCAGACAAATGAAACATTATTTTCACCAGAGGTATGAAAACTATCTTTTTTTTTAAACAAAACAAATGAAAATAATATTTTGTCATACATGTTGTAGGACGACATGGTGACGAAGGACGAGTGGGTTCAGATGTGGTCGTCGTGCGTTCGAGACGTCAGCTCGGGGGAAGGTTTTCCGCACTGGCAGAAGAAATACATGGATTTCATGTTCAGAGTTAATGACACGTCAGGTGAGCTACATTTCAGGTGCGCTATAGTTCAGGGGCTCCTTTCACGAAGCAACCTTTACTGAGGTTAACCGTAACTCCCATTCTTTAATATTGCACTAAGGTTACCTTAGTGACTTACGATCACAGGCCCTCGTGTCTTTGCGAGGATTAAAGATTAAAAAAATAATAAAAAATACATAAACCCCCGACTCGAAATGCTTCACAGTACAATAAATCATGATGTATTGCACTGTGAAATGTTTCGAGTCTTGGGTCATCTCAAAAAACAATATTGTTTTAACCTTTAATCCTCGCAAAGACACGAGGGCCTGTGCTTACGATCACCTTAGTGCTTTGTGAAAGGAGGCCCAGGTGAGCTATAGTTCACGTTACTGTGCAAGGTCATCCTTATTTCTCCCTGTGAAATGTACCTGTTGCCAAGAGGCTCACATCGATGATGTTATGATGCTAACACCACAATGGGTACCGTACAATGAAAAGTTCACCACGAGTTGTCTGGTGCATGATGTCATTGTATCCCATGGTTGGCGCGTCGAATCGATATGCCGAATTCGACCGAGTCGTATCATCTGAGTGATTAATCGAATTCAACAAAAGCCCGCTCGAACCCGCGTCGATCGTGTCGCGTGTGTGTAGAGCCTAGTTATTCGTCAAGTTGGATCTGGCGCGGCCAATCAAATTGCATTTTGTGGTCACGTGGTAAATGTTTACATACAAGCGCGAAACATGGCTTCGTCTGCTTCATGGCTTCGTCTGCTTCATGGAAACCACGCCTTTCAAGTTCTTTTATGAGATGGTTGAATGCTCCGTGGATGTCGCGACGGAGAATCTAATCTTTTCTCTTTTTCTTCGCTTTGGCATTGCCGTCTTCTTCACATAGTATCGCGCAGCAGATAACTGCTGCTAAGTCTTCTTCGGACATTTGATACCATGGAGACAAAATACCGCGAGATACTATGATATCGACACAAATATCCGTAGATCGAATCGTGTGAGAGGTAGCAAATCGATCAGACGATATTCGTTACAACCACCGAACATGTTGTACAAAGTATGAAAATCTGCAGGTCGTTAGACGTGCCGTCCTGTGTGAGTCACGCTTCAGAATTGGTCTTCAGCAACATAATTGACTGATTGACTGACTGACTGACTCGCTGACTGACCCGACTTGGTCAGTCAGTGAAGAATTGGTCTTCAGCAACATGACCGACTGACTGACTGACTGACATGCTGACTCGCTGACTTGGTTAAAATTGGGGAGACGATTAGCCCGTTACTACCGCTACAGGCGTAAGACAAGCCCTATCCCAAGTCACGGTTTGCCGTAGTGGCCCGGAACCAAATCTGTGATTTTGACATGAAGACGGCTCCTGTTGACGATCAAACAAGTTTCGTCGTATCCGTTGTCGTCATATCCCAATTGCGTAGATCGATGCTCATGCTGTTGATCACTATATTGTCTGGTCAAGACTCTATTATTTACTGATCCCCGCCTTATAGGTGGAATATTGCTGATTGCTGCGTTAAACAACAACCAAACCAAACCCATGGAGACGTAAATTTGAAATAATGCATTGTTGCAATAATGACAAATTTTATTGATAACAACCTGTTTTTTAAGTGTGACGTTTGCCTACAGGATCTGGTACTGCTGTCAAGTGGGAATTCCTACAAGATTCTGAACCTAAACACCGCACTCACGAAATAGAAATACATGTTATCCATAAAATGTGTCATTATTGCACTAACCAATTTTTAAAATGCCACTCATAGAAGAAATGCCCGTTGGCCATTCATTATATACTAGGGAACATTTTGTGAGGTGTGAGGGGACCGTGACACTTTATTGAGAGGTGAGGTGAGGTGAGGTGAGGTGAGGTGAAAATGGGTTTAACGTCGTGCTGGAGAATATTTCGCTCATATGACGACGTGCATGCGTGTGTATGTGCGGCTGCTTGTACTAGCCCAGACTGAAGCTGGTTTGACAGTGCTAGCCCACTGAGATACCATGCCACAGTGAAGCATGAATACCCTACTCAGACACATTATACTGACTCCGAGCTGACCAGTCCTTGTTGTATCTATTAATGCCGAGCGCCAGGCAGGGACCAACAAGTACCATATTTTAACGTCTTTTATGACGCGGTCGGGGATCGAACCCGCGACCTTCCGCTCTCCGAGCGGACGCTCTAACCACTACACCACAGAGGCGGTCTTTATTGAGTGACGTAAAGACAAGTGTACTGTACTGATTTTCTCATCACATCTGATCAATAGATCCCCGATGAATGTTTCAGAATTTCGTAGGGGCGGTGGGGTAGCCCAGTGGTTAAAGCGTTCGCTCGTCACGCCGAAGACCCGGGTTCGATTCCCCAAGTGGGTACAATATGTGAAACCCATTTCTGGTGTGCCCCGCACTGATATTGCTGCAACATTGCTAAGAGCGGCGTAAAAATATACTCACTCATTCACTTTTCGTCCATAAAAATGAAACATAACAAATAACATAAACCTCCATTTAAAGTCGTATATGTTTAAAAGAAAATGAACTGATTGGTATATTTATGTATATAAGTTTTTTGTTAGAAATTAAGTTATATTGTTTCTGGTGTACACTCAACGTGGGTTAAGTTGTGTGTTTGGTCTTAACCCGCTGAGAAGCTTAAGGTTTCGTAATACAATGTCATTCGCGGCGTTATACTCCCACTATTGTTGTAAATGAGACGTTAATTGATAGCTCAAATGTTTAACAGTCGTCAGTATCTCTGCAGGTAGAACGTCCATGCGTTTCCTGGCACGGCGGGACCCGTGAAGGTCCAGGAGTAGAATAGGTCTTCAGCAACCCATGCTTGCCACAAAAGGCGACTTTGCTTGTCGTAAGAGGCGACTAACGGGATCAGGTGGTCAGGCTCGCTGACTTGGTTGACACATGTCATCGGTTCCCGATTGCGCAGATTAATGTTCATGCTGTTGATCACTGGGGTGTCTGGTCCAGACTCGATTATGTACAGACCGCCGCCATATAGCTGGAATATTGCTGAGCACGGCGTAAAACTAAACTCACTCACTCACTGGTACGGCGGCCTCGTTGTGATTGCTGGCGACCTTTGGCCCGTTTTATTAAATTTATTTTAAAATAAAGTTTCTTTTTCATATTCTCCCAGACTAGTTCCAATGAAATGAAACCTGTGATAATATGGTTTAATTTACTTTTCTTCAACGACAAGTTTTGAATAGTTTAAATGTGTAAATCTTCTTGTCACGATATGGCCGAACGAACTGTGACGTTGAATTTAACTTAAGAAATGATCCTAATATATTTAAAGCGGCCTTATCAGTTTCAAAATTTTGCTGACATAATCATTATAATATCATGATACGAATACAATACATGAGATCACCAACAAATCAATGACGTTAAGAATCTCTAACTTTTTTAATGTTAATAAAACTCATTTCCACGACGACCAAGATGATGACAAAATTAGAGAAAAAAAGGCAAATTAAAAGTATGTCGCAAAAGGGTGAAATACGGAATGCTTCCAATTTATTCTGAACCGCTGTCTGATGACCTCATTTTTTCATTACTGCTTGTGACAGGCTGGGACGGCAGCGAGAGCTATAAGAGGCTTTTTTCGACATTAACTTTGTATCTATCGATCAAACCCTTTTATCAAATGCTTTAGGTTCTAAAACAACCCTGACATTCCAAGCTAATGACGTCAACATTAATTTCCACAGACAACGTTGTAAATGGTATGATGGCGGAGAGGTCAGTCAGAAACGGGGAGACAGAACGTTGTCCTGTCAGGCACGGTATTAAAACATAACTGCAGGAACGTGACCCACGCTATGAAATTACCAGATTTTTCTTGGAAAGTGCGGGGCGGTGGAGTGGCCTAGTGGTTAAAGCGCTCGCCGTCACCCCGAAGAACCGGGTTCGATTCCTCACTTGGGTACAATGTGCGAAGCCCATTTCTGGTGTTCCCCGCCGTGATATTGCTGGAATATTGCTAAAAGCGGCGAAAAACTAAAGCCTTACTGTTGGAAAGTTGGAAAATTGCATACACGCGTGATTTTGTTTCAAAACTTATCCCCAAATATCTGTTTTAATTCAATGTTGTGATTGGTTGGTTGGTTGTTAAACGCCACGCTCAGCAAAATTCCAGCGATATGAGATCGATGCTCATGCTGTCGATCACTGGATTGTCTGGTCCAGACTCGATTATTTACAGACCGCCGCTACGAAGCTGAAATATTGCTGAGTGCGGCGTAAAACTAAACTCATTCACTCATACAATTAACTGTTTCATCTGCCGGTGACTCCTGTCCATAAACCAACGGCACTGCAAAAACCGCCTCTCAGGTCGACAGGATGCTTACCCTGGCATCGGAAGTTGTTCCACGATTACGGACAAGTCTATTTGACAGATAGCTTCATTACGCTCTGACAGTGAACCCAAACTACAGTTCGACTTAATGTCTCTTTTGCCACCTCTTTGGGATGTTGGGAGTATAATGGCGTATTCTCTGAAGCGAAGAGGTGAAAAAACTTTCACGTACCTGTTTCGCGTGTAGGGGAGTAATTCTATTTACAGATGCGCCGTCAGATGATTCCTCTGTGCTGTCAACAAAGCGTCCCCTGTGACAAGTCGGTCGATAATAGATCGGCCTATACACGCCTAAAAGAAAGCATTTACAACAAACATGTTCCAAAGCGATGGATGCCGAGGGTTTTTTCAGGCGCACATTTTGATACGGTTTGAAAAGTGAAAGTTGTGCGAGAATTGCGGTCGCGTGGTCCTGGATCTACGTACGGCTATACAATTACACAGAAATGTAGAATATTATATTTCCTATCCCTTAGTGCAGAGTCTTCCTCGGTTTGAGAAATAGACCTTGCTGAATGTTGTCCAAAGTTTGTTATACGTTAAAAAACAGTAAATTTATCCGCTTTTTATCGCGCACCGATAAAAGCACTATGCTACGAATGTTGATATATTCAGGATCCGGTTGTATCATTGCTACATTAACTAATGTCAACATTAAACCCTAATGATACATTAAATCCTTAATGCATCATTAGTTAATGGCAACATTAAACACGGTTGTATCAAACACTTATTAGCGTATCATTATCTAATGACGTCCTAATGTAAATATTTTCATTAAATCCGGGGATTCCCCTAATCTTTTCCCACAATTCCGTGCTGTAAACATGTAAGTGTTACTCTCAGTCGTCTGTCAAAATGGCATCTTTAGGGCTAAACCCCTCGGAACAAAAAACAAACATTTCGACTGCTGTGAAGAAACACGTCTAAATAATTCTGAAGAGTCGCCGATAAACCTAGAATCAGTTGGGATGTTTTGGAAAATACACGAACACGATCGCCGAAGTGAGCTTGACGCCATATTGGATAGTGTTTACAAAATCAAGTTTCGCTAAGGCCAGTCATAGGACGCCTATTACATCATGTATATTTCATATTCAGTTGTGACAAATGCATCGCTGACTTCCTCATACATTTTAGAATCAAATTCCAAATGGTCTTTGTCACTAAAACCAAGTGTCTAAGAAAAAGCGAAACATATTGGGTGTGAAAACGGGACGTTGTGCTCATTACACACCGCTTGCTAGAAATATAAACAAAGCAAAAATCAGATTTTATACTGTGCAGCATTTTCTCATTTTTTTAGACATCAGTTTGTCTACTCGTAGCATGCATGAGCTCAGTATTTTTAGAAAATGCACGCAAAGAGTATCGTAGCAAGAACTAGAAAACTTAAAACAGATACAATACTGAAATTTGATATATTCATACGAAAGTTCTGTGCAGCGTGACGCCATGTGAGACGCAAAATCATGGAGAACGACATAGGCAATTATCGGCATTTCTGACATTTTCAATGAAAACAATAAAAACAAACAACCATACGCAGATAGTCAGAATGTTTCCGATTACTTACATCTTACATTTATGGACAAAGGTTCCCTCGCAAAATCGTGGGCACTCATATCCACGAAGCCGCCATTTCATGAGAAATCTGTCATCGGTAGTGATGTCATACATCAACATTGTTGGACATATGTGGCAATTTCTTTGAGATGAAGGTCGGTTGAATAAGAGTAAACACAATCACACTGTCCTGCGGATTACACTTGCATTCTTAATGTATACTTTGCGTATCGTTCACATATGGTTTCATGAAACTAATTTCATTATCAACATTTAGTATTTTAAACTAAGTAAACTGACTTAATAAATTAAAATGATTTATTTATTTCATGAAATGTATATATGCACACGTTTTTAAAGGATATGTCTTGTTCATTTAATTTGTTTATGTTGTGTTATAGACAAAACAATGGCGTATAATCATTGGCTAGGTGCGCGTTTGTCACAAATGTTTTGAGTATCATTGTTTTCGATAAATTCTGTGAACAAAACATCACGAAGATATTGTGTCCTTATTCACAGCAAATTCTCGCTAAGTGATCTGAGTTACAATGACTTAGTATTAAGCATACCGGAGTGAGGCCCCCTTATCTTTAAAAGCGTGTGACCTTTATGTAGCCATTTGACGTCATAGGGAAAATCCATTTTCAACACATATTGCGAGTCACTTTTAAGATTGAGTGTATAACGTTATACATAAGCACACAAACTAATTAAATACATACCTATGTCATTCAGGTATCAGGCAGAATCTTGTTCGCTCACACTTTCCGTAAAGATCCCAAATTGAAAATATAGTAGCACAGTACTTTTATCAGTGCACGATAAAAAGCAGAGAAATTTATTGTTTTTAACGCAAAACAAAATTAGGCGTAACATTTAGCAATGTCTACTTTTCAAACTGAGTTTATACCATGAGATACGACATTTAATACTCTACATTTCTGTGTAATTTTATAGCTGTAGGTAGATTCAGTGCGGCGCAAACGAAATTCTGGCGCAATGTTCACTTTTCCAGGAAGTTTAATGACGCTCTAATGATACCCCAGGACCTTCATTAAGTTAATGACGCACTAATGACAACAGAGCATCATTAAAACGTTAGTACAACAGAATTTAATGATACATTAGTTAATGAACGTTTAATGGCACGTTAATGCTTCATTAAAGTTTGATACAACCGGGTCCAGGTGAGATATACTAATCAGCATACCAATGTCGTCTTTTTCCGACGTCACAAAATGCATAAAACAAGCAATGACGTCAACTAAAATGTTGTATTATTTTCAGCAATTTCATTACATTTGAAGATATGGCTAGTACTCTGGTAATAACGATGCAAAATTAGTCAAAATTCATCTACGCAAACAGGAGAATATGGGAATCTACGAACTAACTTATATATCAGATAGGGCCATCCAAATCGCTATTACGTGATTTCACTTGTAGTATGTTGTCATCTTTTCTTATAAATTGTGAAACTACCAAAGCGTATCCGCTCACATTGGGGAACTTTGAATTGGAATAGTTTGGTTCACCGTGACCAAAAGATACAAAAAATATAGCGTCAGTATCCACAACAAATTCTCTCCAACTGATATGAGTAACATTGACCTAGTTCTACGCATAACCGAGTTATGACATCGTTTGACGTCATACAAGAAAATTCATTTTTGACATTTATTGCGAGTCATTTTTAATGTTGATCGTATAACGTTATGCATAAGCACATATACCCAATTCATATACACTTATGTCGTTCAGATATCAGCCTGTATTTTCTTCGCTCACACTTTCAGTAAAGATGACAAATTTAAAAAATCGTAGCACAGTGCTTTTATCGGTTCGCGATAAAAAGCGGATAAATTTACTGTTATTTAACGCATAACAAAAATTTGGACAACATTTAGCAGGTCTATTTCTCAAACCGCCGAGGTAGTTGCACTTATATTTATACCAACGGATAGGAAATTTAACGTTCTACATTTCTGTGTAATTTTATAGCCGTACGTAGATCCATGACCACGCGAGCTTCAATTCTCGCACAACGCTCACTTTTCAAACCTTATGAAAATGCGCGCCTGAAGAAAAACTCGGCTTCCAGGGGGTTAAGTTCTGAAAAGTGACGTTAAGTTCTGAAACTTGACGTTAAGTTCTGGAACGTGACGTTAAGTCTTCCATTGCAAAAGGTCGCCTCAAACGATAAGATTTTAAAGATGGTACTTGTAATCCTGCCTGGCTCTGACCATTCAGGGAATAAAACAATAATCGGCTTTGTTGGGCCGGCCTGCTTATTAGGGTGTCAGGTTGAAACACTATCCATACTGATGTTAAATTCAGCCAAATAGCCCATCATTTCAGGTAAAAAGAAATATATGTCTAATTTCAGTGTAATGGCTTGTAATTCGGGTACTTACATTCCTAATCAAAATGTGTAAATATCTTGTTTACAAAACTTGTTTCCTCAGTAAACATGTTCAACTAAAAAATCAATATATTTCAAAACGTACTTATATATAATTGTATATTTCATATATGTTTACATGAATGGTTTTATGGATGTCGATGTATATTCGGGAAAACATACATGTAACAAACACTAATGCATTTCCAACAGGACCTGAGCCAGTTATTTCAAAAGGTCATTTTTTTCAGAATGAAATGAATTATTGTTGCAGGACCACGAGGATCAACACCTCAATTATCCAAATATTTTTTTGGTTCTGTTGGATTACACTTCTGACTTTTTGATCATTGGTCTTTCCTCTCCACAGGCGACAACTACATCGACAAGAAGGAGTACACCACAATCTATACGTCCTTCGGCATCGACAAAGAAGAGTGCGAGTCTGCGTTTGATCATCTAGCCGACGTGAGAGACATACTAGTTACGATAGCATCGCTTAATGCCCCAACCCTTCCGTGGGGTGATTATAGGACTGTAAAGGATTACGAAATGTTTGATTGTCTCTCTTTATTTCCTATTCATGTTTTTTCGCGATCAAAGAGTTGAAGAAGATGACAAAACGTTTTTTCTTTGTTTACGAAAAATCAACCAAATTTGTTCAATTATTGCTAGGCTTTTATTCTTTATAGTTATTTTTTTGCTGTTGGAATATTGATTACTGCTTGGTAAGATGGGGAATGAATATTGTTACAGAACATTAAGTACGGTTCAGGGTGAGTGAGTGAGTTTAGTTTTACGCCGCAATGAGCAATATTATTTTCAGCTATATGGCGGCGGTGGTCGTGTTGGGCAACGTTTCTACTGTTCCACAGTAGTGCATGTGGGTGTCTGGGGCCGTGGGGTAGCCTGGTGGTTAAAGCGTTGGTTTATTACCCCGAAGACCCGGGTTGCACAAGACAGATGGGTGTCATGGGGGCAACGTGTCTACTCTCCCCTCATACTGCAAGTGGTGTCTAGGGCGGTGGGGAACCTAGTGGTTAAAGCGTTCGCTCGTCACGCCGAAGACACGGGTTCGATTCCCACATGGGTGCAATGTGTCAAGCCCATTCCTGGTGTCCCCTGTCGTGATATTGCTGGAATATTGCTAAACGCGCTGTAAAACCACACTCACCCTCTCACTCACTCACTCACTATCACGTGGTGTCTGTTTACACAAGAAACCTTGATGAACAAATGCATATGTTCACCCCGAAGTAAATGGTTAAATTGTGTGGTAATTATGAGGCTGTTAAATTTCTAACGCCTCAAAGTCTCTTCTCGTGCAGCTGAGAACAAATATCGACGGCATTTTGATCTACTAATTAGAATGATAATAGTTGATATCACCTTTAGCCATATAATAACTCATGTGACAGTTATATATTCAGGGGGAAACAGTGAATATATTTCCAGAGAACACTAATCCATCAAAATGGAAATAATAATCGCAATTTCCACATATTTTACAGATGGATTTGCGCATTGTAACTTAACAATCAATCTTCTTCAGCTATCGCATTGTTGTCGTACAACCATAACAACAAAGAAATTCATACCTGGAGTTTAGAAAAATACATGACACGTTTTCATAGATAACAACTTCCTTCTATGCTTTACACGACGTTTCAGGGCGATGAAGGAACAAGGATTGGCTCTGAAACGTCGTGGAAAGATCACAAAGAAATTCTTATCAAGTAAAAAGCGCCATGTATTCATGTTTGTCCAACTTACAAATGCCAACTATCTGAAAACCTTAAAATTCATCTTTCTTCCAGAAAAAAAAAATTCTAAAAGAAAAAAACGGCATGGGAAATGTTGAGAAAAATTGGTTTTCTTTCATCCCATAACTCAAACTTCGACCATGTTCAGCCATCCTATAGAAGCTTGTTATATGTATCAACTTATTTTACCATGGGAATGAATAGAAAACAAAACCAACAAAACAAAACGCAAAAATTTCTAAATGTCTTTCAAGTCCTTCGGAGTTTAGATGATTTCCATATTTTGGTCTTTGAACAACCAAAATGCTTGACCATAATGCACATAATTAATGGAAGATATTTAAATGCATATAAAGAAGTATTATTACAATAAAACACTTTACAAAGGGTAATGAGGGCATTGGGAAACACAGTAAACATTGTCGACTGCGACAGTTCAATTTGATTGTTTGTCGACTCCTACGACAAGCATGTGTTACTAAGATCAATATTAACCCGGGTCTTCATGGGCTGTGATAGTTGAAAAAATGGGTTTGTAAACAAAACAACAGGGAAATAATAGCTCATTGTGTGTCTCCTGGTGGCCCTGACAACCGCAAATGTTGCTTAGCAGTCAGGAACATTCCAGCAATATCACGGCGTCCCGTAATTAATTCAAAATAGTGGTTGCTCCTATGACCATCACCTTAAGCCGTCGGGACACGCTGACATGTAATTAACACAGTCCATCGGATCCATTTTTGTCGACTCTTATTACTACCTAAATACCGCAAAGATCCAGGGTAGGGTTGGTCTTCAGCAACCCATGCTTGTCGTAAAAATCGACTAACGGGATCGGGTGATCAGTCTCGCTGACTTGGTTGACACATGTGATCACATCCCAGTTGCGTAGACCGATGCTCATGCTGTTGATCACTGCATTGTCACATGCAGACTCGATTATTTACAGACCTTCGCCATAGAGATAGAATATGGCTGAGTGTGGAGTTAAACAAACTAACAAACAAACCAAAAACATTACATCTTGTTTGGAATGTATACACGAATGCGTATTTGCTCAGCCAAAGCAAATAAGATCAATTCAAGTTTCGTTTTGCAGGGGACGGATGGAAGAATTTCCAGGGAGGATTTCGAGAACTTATGGAGAGAGTACTTCGTATCTGACGACATTAGTGCCAGAGGAAATTACCTGTTCGGTCGTCCACCATTTTGAATGTAGTTCCGGAAGCGGATGTTATGTTTTCGTGCATGCGCATGAGCAGGAAGACGGACACATTCGATAACGGGGATACTGTTTGGCCCTGTTTGGTATTAGGTTGAGGCCAACGGTGGAGCACAGCTGGGATCAATACAGATTATGTAAGGTCGATTGAAAAGCGACAAACCCCGCATAACTGCACAAGAGTTAAGCGCATTCTATTGGCCTGGCTCTAACTCCTACTTTGTAACTTTTATATGTTATATTCTTAAGACGACTATAGCACGTGTAGCACACGTTTTATACAATCCTTTTGTTACTTCTTGTTGTAGGAAATATTTTGCTGGCATAACTCAAGATAGAAGGTAGTGACAATAGTATCGCACATTAGATGCTTTCGTATTAGGAAGGTGCAAAACTACTAGAAACGTAAGGCAAAGAATTATTATTTACACTACACTGCAATGATATATTAAAAACGACGTTATAGACGTCATTGACGACCCCTCAACTGCGCCCCAAAATTAATTAAAAAATTATGCAGTGTAGTCAAAGTGGATAATATTATGAAACAGCTGAAACAACCAAATTCCCTAAATTCAGTTAAGATTCGAAAAATATTATCAGGGAAATCTGCAAATGGTTTAACGTTTATGCACATTTAGATCGTTGGCCTTCACCTTGGACTAAGTAATAAGAGTTTAAACTTTTCATGACATAAGTAGGAGTTTGAAAAGAATGCTTAATTTCAAATTACTTTCTTGGTTTGCAAAGCTATACAATTTCACAAACCCATCTTAATTAGTGTATATGTGGTACTTCTTAAATCGGAACCTTTGTAATCCGGACTGAACATTTTCACATTGTCACCTTTAACATTGTTACCGGTTAACGATTCATGTTTATAAAAATTCATTTAAAGCATATATATTTGAAACAAACGTCCAATGAGGCTGTCCAGACAAAACAGGTTCCGGATTCCGGGGGTTTCACTTTTTATTTCCATACATCCGTTGCGTTGTACCATTTATTTATAAATAAACCGAATCCTAGCTTAATGCATTTTTTTCAAATACTTTAAACAAATATTACAATGCAAGATGACGATATTTTCCTCTGATTTGTCTGTTATAATGTATCCTAGCGTTACGTAAATCGTCCCATAAGCTTGAGGCGAATCTGAGTATTCTTGTGCCTTGAACCAATGCCACTATTATATATAATCTTCAGGATTATGGTCCCTTTCGTCGTCTTCAGTTGCTGTTTCGATTAAAGAATACATCTAATTGAATAATTACAAATATACTCATGCCAATAATGGTTGTCACCCCCTTCAATTTTTTCAATTGGAGAGGGGGTGTGTGGTGGGAGTGTAAGGTGTGTGTGGGGTTGGGGTGCGGAGGGGGGTGACAACCATTATTGGCATGAGTATATAATCTTCAGGATTATGGTCCCTTTCGTCGTCTTCAGTTGCTGTTTCGATTAAAGAATACATCTGATTGAATAATTACAAATATTATTGTAGAAAGCTAAGATGGAATCATTTCCCCCAAGGCAACCGTTTGTCCTCGGCTGAAATCTCTTTCGAAAACTTGTATGTATGCTATTTTATTCATGGATATTTGGTCAGACTATACCTGATTTCTCAAATCTTTATAATAATTTGTACGTCCGTGTTGTTATTAAGATGTTTTGCTTTTTTGTTAGGACAGGGCGGTTTGAACATAGGCTCCGAGGATTGTTAAAGGAGGGCTACTATCATATTAAATTAGCAGTCCATACCACCGTTTCACAAAGTGAGGTGAGTTGAGGTGAAATTGGGTTTTACGTCGTGCTTGAGAATATTTCGCTCATATGACGACGTGTTTCACACAGTGCAGTGCTATACCTTAACATAGATTTGCGTTAGTCGTAGCGCTACCATCACTTTGTGAGACGGAGCCCAGTTTGACTTCAGCCCTTTCATCACAAATATGTTTGTCTGATAACTCAGTCAACGTAGATAAATCTAATAGCAATCGATCACATACTCTCTCACGTTCACAAGAGGCAATAACGTCAATGTCTAGACTAATATTGGATATGAGTACCAGATTGAAACAAACAGTATTAAAGTATTAAACTAAGACTGGGATACCGACATGTAATTGAATATAACATTAAACGACTCTATCGTGTGCTGAAAGAGATTTCGATGGACGTGAGAGGGAAACGGTGTCCTTGTGTCAACTGTTTCGTGGAGATTTAACTAAATACGTACTTCGCAGCACAAACAAATGAAAATAAACTCTAACTCACAAGAAGGTTCATGTCGGTTCAGATGACTGAGGCAATAAAACGGACAAAAAGCTGGAAAAGAAACATTATTGGTCTTAAAGATGACCTGTCTGATGAACTCATGAACTAAAAATAAAAACAGTGTTTTATCAGGTGAAAAATCGAGTCAAAATGCTACAATACAATTGAGAATGTTATTGAGTGATCGTTGCAATGAATTTATATTGAAGACAAAGGTAACATTGATACTGAAGACACAGGTAACATAGATACTGAAGACAAAGGTAACATTGATATTGAAGACAAAGGTAACATTGATATTAAAGACAAAGGTAACATTGATATTGAAGACAAAGGTAACATTGATATTAAAGACAAAGGTAACATTGATATTGAAGACAAAGGTAACATTGATATTGAAGACAGAGGTAACATGATATTTAAGGAAGAGGTAACATTGATATTGAAGACAAAGGTAACATTGATATTGAAGACAAAGGTTACATTGATATTGAAGACAAAGGTAACATTGATATTGAAGACAAAGGTAACATTGATAAAGGTAACATTCATATTGAAGACAAATGTAACATTGATATTGAAGACAAAGGTAACATTGATATTGAAGACAGAGGTAACATTGATATTTCAGGAAGAGGTAACATTGATATTAAATATATAGGCAACATTGATGCTAAGGACAGAGGTAACATTAATTTTGGATACAAACAACATTTAAGCTGATAATCGAGGTAACATTAATATTGAAGATTGAGATAAAATTGATATATAATTTATTGAAATATAATTGTTATTGTAGATAGAGATAACATTGTTATTAAAGATATTGAGATGTTGCAGGGAGATTTGAAAAGTCGGAGGTGTGTGTTGATATTAACGCTTGTTGCTTGTTTGTAGTTTGCACCTCGTTGTTGTTGTTTGGCAGTCTTGTTGTTATCTGGTTATTGTTTACTTTAATAAACTGTTTTCAACCCGATCTGTATTGGTATTGTATTGACAAAGCGAGTGATGCGATCACCTGGCACCTGGAATACGTAGCATCATTTACTAAAACATACTGTAAGCCATTAAAAACGCAATTGGTATTTGTTGTCCTGAAACTTACAAAAGTTCTATTGCAGATTTTTTCCTGCGATACATAGGATGTAGGGATAACATGGCTGTTATTCTGGCCCATTTCGAGTTCGAGTCCCGGAGCATTCCTCTCACATGAAAGACGAAAGGAATCAGGTTATCGGTATGGTCAGCCAAGGTGCTTCAGATGTGATGATTGCCAGGCACTTTAATGTGCATCCATCCACTGTAAGTCGACTCAGACAACGTTTTCGGGCTACCGGAAGTGTTGCTGATCGTCCGCGACCTGGTGCACCACCTGTGATAACAGCTCGACAAAACCGCAATATCCGAGTATCACACTTGCGAAATCGGTTCCAAAACGGCTGATGATTAGGCAAGGAGGACAATTGGGACAAGGCAACGTTATTTCAGCGCCCAAAAGGTGCAAGGACGCCTTGCTGCCTTCAACATCCGGTGTCGTCACCCGTACCGTGGTCCAACCTTATTGCATCGCCACAGACTTGCCAGACAGCGATGGGCAGCAAATGGGGCCAATCTTGACAACAGGACATGGCCAGATGTCATTTTTTCAGACGAATCCAGGTTTAACTTATCCTTTGCAGATGGACGTAAACAGATTTATCGACGTAAAGGAGAAAGACTTGCGCCAAACTGTGTCCTTGAACATGATCGTTTTGGAGGGGGTGGTGTCATGATCAGACCACAGACCATCAGAGGCTGCAGACCATCCAACAGCTGTTCCTGAGAAATGTGTGTCTTTCAATGCCCCAAAGACAGCGAGCATGTCTTGCAGTGCACGGTGGACACACACGATATTGACTGCAAGTGACAACTCCTTTGTTTGAAGTCGTTGTTGCGTCACTGATGTTGTTGTTGACTGGACATTTTCAGATGAAATTATTCACAGATGTTCACTTAAAACATATCTGCCAGTTAGGTTTATATATGTTGAAATTAGTGTGAGTAAAGAAAGTATGAATGTCAAATTGCATTTTTAATGGCTTTCAGTATATATAGTCTGTACAGTGTACTAGCTCGGTAAATATCACAGCTGCAAAATGACATATACAATGCAGTTAGAAGTAAAAAGATTTCAGACAAGCCATGAATGGCAACAACATACACTCACATGATACAAGGGGCGGTGGGGTAGCCTTGTGGTTAAAGCGTTGGCTCGTCACGTCGTAGACCCGGGTTCGATTTCCCACATGGATGCAATGTGTGGAGCCCACTTTTAGTGTCCCCGCCGAGATATTGGTGGAATATTTCTAAATGCGTAAAACTAAACTCACTTCCTCTCTCCCTCCTTCACTCCCTCCCTCCCTCACTCACTCCCTCGAAAAAACTGGAAATTGGTACTGGGCCGATACTGACATGTTACATGTGCAGTTACGGATGCAGTGTGTGTGTGTGTGTGTGTGTGAGAGAGAGAGAGAGAGAGAGAGAGAGAGAGAGAGAGAGAGAGAGAGAGAGAGAGAGAGAGAGAGAGAGGAGAGAGAGAGAGAGAGAGAGAGAGAGAGAGAGAGAGAGAGAGAGAGAGAGTAAAGTGTAAAGAGCGGTGTAAAGTCATATTCACTCACTCGGTCATGTCCTCACTTGGCACTGCACTGTTTACTGTCGACTAAGATTTTATGAGCGCATCAGACACCAGCAGATTCATCTGTTGCTTGCAAATACCATTCCGTGATATTAACAATCATTTCATGTCTCCGTTGCCAGTAGACAGTAATTACAAAATCCGTTTACTCAACGATAGTTTCTGCAATAACCTACCTGGCATATACCAATAAGAACCCCTGTGAAGATCAGAGTCAGAATTAAGCTTCAGCAACCCATGAGTGTAATTGTACCAAGATCAAGATAGGTCAAGATAATGTATTGTACATTAAGCCTGAGGCCAGTATACATAGACGGATGTTCATGCTGCGTTTCACAAACAAACAATCAAAACCAACAAGCACAGCTTGGATAACGGGTGCGAACTGCGTTTAACAAACAAACAATCAAAATAATCAAACAATCAAAACCAATAATCGCATCTTGCCATCGCCTAACGGGTAACGGGTTTAACGAACTGCATCTTGCCATCGCCTTAACAAAAACAAACAATCAAAACCAATAATCGCATCTTGCCATCGCCTGGATAACGGGTGCGCCATCGCCTGGATATCGCTTGCGAACTGCGTTTACGGGTGCGCTGATCCCATCGAACTGCGTTTAACAAACAAACAAGGCATCTTGCCATCGCCTGGAATCAAAACCAATAATCGCATCTTGCCATCGCCTGGATAACGGGTGCGAACTGCGTTTAACAAACAAACAATCAAAACCAATAATCGCATCTTGCCATCGCCTGGATAACGGGTGCGAACTGCGTTTAACAAACAAACAATCAAAACCAATAATCGCATCTTGCCATCGCTTGGATAATGGGTGCGAACTGATCCGCTGAAGTGCTTAGCTGGAGATTCTAGTACAGCGAAACCTAAATCGGCATTTTATTTCGGACCCGTGGGGTGCCGGTTTAGACAAGGTACCGGATTAGACAGTGACAATAATTTTCTAACATGGCTGCCATTTACACTCGTCAATTTCTTTATCTCTATAATGCCATTGGTCTTTTGTAATTGTGCAACGATTCATTGGATTAAGGGACCTTCATTGGACTGCTCATACCCATGTACTATTGTTGGGTTGAGTTCCATCCCGGATTCAAACTCACAACCTCAGAGTCAGGCACTTAATCGCCAATACACAAGGTCAGCCGCCTAACTCACTCGGCCAACGAGGACAGCTGGTAGTCTAGACTACGGACATTGTGTACCCCTCTGATTGTGTAAAAGCTATGAGTGAGTGAGTTTAGTTTTACGCCGGTTTTAGCAATATTCCAGCAATATCACGGCGGGGGACGCCAGAAATGGGTTTCACACATTGTACCTATGTAGGGAATCGAACCCGGATCTTCGGCGTGACGAGCGCACGCTTTAACCACTAGGCTACCCACCGCCCCCTAAGAGCTATCAAAACACAATGCCTTTGAGACAGAATCAAAGGGAGGTTGGAGCTTATGCGCGGGTCTCTCCTTTTCAGAACGAACCGTGAAGTTCTTGGTTAGAATTGGTCTCCAGGGCCTAGATTTTCGAAGCTCTCTTAGCGCTAAGATAGTCGTAAGTGCCATACATTAACATTAACTTACGACTATCTTAGCGCTAAGAGATCTTCGAAAATCTAGGCCCAGTAACCCATGCTTGTCGCAAGAGGCGACTAACAGGATTGGGCGGTCAGGCTCGCGACGTAGTTGACACATGTCATCATATCCCAATTGCGTAGATCGATGCTCGTGTCGTTGATCACTGGATTGTCTTACCCAGACTCGATTATTTACAGACGGCCTCCATAGATAGCCTTGTTTGTAAGTAAGTTATTTTTGGTCAGTTCAGTTGTTCTGACGGTCTGGTACTGTATGACTTCAGGAACATTCCATGATCCCCTTGCCCACCTGTGTCTCAAACATATACCAAAGGGCACGGGCATATTTTCTTTCGACAAACCTGAGAATACTCTACAACCATCCCGGGCAAAACAACCCATATATCTTAACCAAAAGCCCCAAACAGCGCTACTTTTGCTTTGCCTTCTCTGAAAAGTTACAACTTTCTCAAGTAATTACTTGTAACAGCTGCGTTGAATCTAAAAGACTTCCTAATCGTCACTCATTAAGTTGCTTATTTTACTTGAGTGAGTGAGTGAGTGAGTTTTAGTTTTACACCGCTTTTAGCAATATTCAAGCAATATCACGGGGGGGGGACACCAGAAATGGGCTTCACACATTGTACCCATGTGGGGAATCAAACCCGGGTCTTCAGTGTGATGAGCGAACCCTTTAACCACTAGGCTAGCCCACCGCCCCTATTTTACTTGATCTGTAGGTAGTTGAAGTATGGACATACTGTTAACTTTACTGAACATTTTCAGAGGAGATTAATTTTGTCTTCTTTTTTGTGAAAGCCAAGAAAGAAAAGGCCAACTGGGAGAGATGACCATACAAGAAAAAGGCGAATGTTCTATTTGTTATGTATTGTTCGTGCGTGAAGACCTAAAGGGCAAACACCTTTTAAGGGGATGTTGTTTAACGTGAGTGATATATAATTACTTTTTATTTGGAGACAAATAATTGTACAAAATGTCAAGCCATAATTCCTTTACAGCTTATTCCCAATGTTAGATACTTGATGTCATGTTGTTTCAAGGAGACCGTTTATGGACAGCACACCTTTACAAGCAGAAGAAATAAGTTCTTTTTGATTTGTTTTGTAAGGGTGCACTCAGTACCACTCCGGCTGCATGTACATATCCACGTCTGAACCAGATAATCCTGTGACTGATATTATGAGCAACGATTCACACGATTACTGTGACAATATGCGTCCTTTGTCATTTTTAGAACAGTTTATCACCTCCTGATATTAGCATATTTAGCAGAAATCAGGCTCTTGAAAAAAACTCTTGTCACATTTTTACTCTTGAATATGAGATTTGACTAAGATATATTTCAAATGTCACTTTTAGAGTGTTAAATGTGCTGTATGCGTATAACTGCAAAATTGCTGAATCGGCGTTAAGAAATGTTCACTCACGCACTGAGTCTGATGTACTCGCACCTTCCGACCTCTCAGATATAGCGGGGCGGTGGGGTAGCCTAGTGGTTAAAGCGTTGGCTCGTCACGCCGAAGACCCGGGTTCGAATCCCCACATGGGTACAATGTGTGAAGCCCATTTCTGGTGTTTCCCGCCGTGATGTTGCTGGAATATTGCTAAAAGCGGCGTAAAACCAAACTCAGTCAGTCAGTCAGTCTCAGATAGAGCGGGGACATTGCTTTTCATGGCACTTCAGACTTCAGAAGCGCTCAGCTGCAATTTCAAGCGTGAATTCGAACAGAGGTTCTGAAGCGTGTGTAAAATCTCGACTGCGTCTTCATACTCTTCCGATGTTCTGTCGGTTTTTATTGTTTGTTTTTCGTTGTTCACTTTTTTCCATCACCCATGTGACCAATATGTTGTAAGACGGCAGTCTGTGAGTGAGTGTAGTTTTATGCCGTTTTTAGGAATATTCCAGCAATAATACGGCGGGGGACACCAGGAATAGGTTTCACACATTGCACCAATGTGGGGAATCGAACCGGGGTTTTCGGGGTGACGAGCGAACGCTTTAACCACAAGGCTGCCGCAATGCCCCGACGGCGGTCTGTAAACAACGGGGTCTGGACCAATCATCGATCGACGCAATTGTAATACGATGACATGAACTGGGAATAGTCTGGTCTTAGGAAGTTCTAACCTACTCTGTTTGTTCCAAATGGCGTAATATTTCTTTCCGAGCCAGCCAGCAGTGCAGAGACAACCAGGACATCCATGTCATTGTGCACTTCCTACGAGGATGCTCACACCCACACAGTTTGCACCTGATGAACCTCGAGTCAACATGTTTGCATGTTTGTTGTTTAACGCCGCATTCAATATTATTCTAGGTATATTATTATTACTATTATTATTATTATTATTATTATTATTATTATTATTATTATGATTATTATTATTGTATATTTATATAACGCACATATTCACGCACTAGTGCATGCTCAAGGCGCTGGTATTTTCCCCCTCGATCATTGGATGTCAATCTCAACGGCACATCGCATTATCAATGTCAACTCCCTGGGGAGTATATGTCGGCGGTTATTACAAATAATCGAGTCTGGATCACCCAATGATCAACAGCATGAACATCATCGGCTACACGTGAACTCGTGGTATGTAAGTGCTGCGGACATCATGTGAGACGCACGCTGATAATCAGTTAGTGAGTAAGTATGGTTTTACGCCGCTTTCAGCAATATTCCAGCAATATCACAGCGGGGAACACCAGTAATTGGCTTCACACATTGTACCCATGTGGCGTGTAAAACTTAAATCAGTCACTCATTTTAAAAAATAGAGCTATTTTCCCGAACGTCATTGGCTCAGCTACAAATAAATATTCGAGTTTGGTTCAGACGATGGAGTGAATAACACCATTAGCATAAATGAGTGAGTGAATTTGGTTTGGTGAGTTTTATACAATATTCCAGCAATTTCACGGCGGTGGGCACCAGGAAGGGGCTTCGCACATTGTACCCTTGTGGGGAATCGAACCCGGGTCTTCAGCGTGACGAGACAACGCTTGAATCACTAGGCTACCTCACCGCCCCACGCTGATAATAAGAAAACACGAGTGAAATGCCACGGCTGACTGACTGACTGACTGAGTTTGGTTTTACGCCGCTTTTAGCAATATTCCAGCAACATCACGGCGGGGGACACCAGAAATGGGCTTCACACATTGTACCCATGTGGGGATTCGAACCCGGGTCTTCGGCGTGACGAGCCAACGCTTTAACCACTAGGCTACCCCACCGCCCCGCCACGGCTGACACCTGAACAACGCGAGCGGTACCCGACAGGCGCGTAGCAAGCCAATCTTTTCGGGTTGGCGGGGGACACCATAAATGGGCTTCACACATTGTACCCATGTGGGGAATCAAACCCGGGTCATAAGAGAGACGGACGAACGCTTTAACCACTAGGCTACCCCACCGCCCCCACAACATTGTCTCTGGAAATTGAAATATGCCGGGTCTGGACGTCGTTGTCAGCGACGTGACCGGTCATGATGGTCGTTGTCACTATTGAAAGAAGGATCAAAACAATAGCTGCTACGCGATGTCGTTACCAGCAGGACACAAATCCCACACAGACCTAATTACTCCGCACGTCCTTGCAGCCGACGACGTCACCGTTTTGACATGGCTTGCACACTCCCCAGGTATGATGGTGAAACATAACAAAGCGTAAAACATAGAATGCATGTTTTATTTGTCAAGCGTCAAAACTTCATAAAGATAAATGAATAAGTATTATAAAAATATGTGAATAAACATCATAAAAATAATTGAATAGGAATTGTAAAAATAAGTGAATAAGTACTATAAAATAAGCGAATGAGCATCATAAAAATAAGCATTTTAATCACAAATAAGCAATCTGCAGTTTATAGGAATATAACGGAAAGCACATGTCACGAGGTTTCTGAAACCCGAGATATTATTTTTTGCTTTAGGTTAATTAATGATACATACATATATGTATGGATATATAGTATACGCTTGAAGAAGTTTCAAAATCTGATCAAATGTAAAGTTCAGACATAACTGCGGGGCGGATATATAAACCGGAGACATGCTTCAAAATGAATAGGGCGGTGGGGTAGCCTAATGTTCCACCCGCCAAAGAACCAAGTTCGATTCCCCACATGGGTACAATGTGTGGAGCCCATTTCTGGTGTCACCCGCTAGAATATTGCTATAAGCAGTGTGAAGTCATACACACTAACTTCCTCAAAGTTCACACCGTATATTGTTCAGGGGTTGTCGACATCTGGCATGTATCATTAAATCAGCAGAGTGGTTCGTCTAAATAAATATGTTGACCTCTTTAGTACATTGGCCATGGCAGGTACAGCTTGTTCAGCTTGACCTGATCAAGTGAATACTCATGCATTGCGTGACCGTGTCACAACTGGTTGGGTCCATTATTGTGAAGGGGTGCACCTTTGTCAGTTCATTGTCAACAGCCGAGACAAGGTCGCCCTTTGACATCTCAGTGTCGAGAAATTGTCAGCAATGTCCTAAATTTCTTTAAAAAGGAAGCTAGAGATGGTTTAGGCTTTTAGGCATTAATAACCTTCTCTGCTCCCCTTTTTAATGAAGTTAACTTGACCTGCCGTTTGTGCCTTTTGACCTCCCGGGTCATGCATATGTAGAGTAGCTCAGGTCAAGCTGAACAAGCTGTGAATATAGACAATGGCTCGAATGTAGATAAAGCAAATATGTAAAACAAATGATATTTCTTAATTTACATCAGATAACAACTTTACATTATCTAGTGAACTAGAACAAATGCAGTTGGTAAAATCTAAAAATGTTTCCAGTGAAAAATGTCTCCATGTTAGTACTGGTGTAACGATTCATCGATTGTATCGATGTTTCCATCGTCAACTATGCGATACGAGTGCATCTATACAGAACACATTTAGGCAATATATCGGGATATTTATGTCGCGAGGGTCCATGATACATCGATGTATCGCCACAAGAGACGATATATCCCGATGCTACTTACGTAATTTACTAAGAAAACTAAAAAAAATAAGAATGCTTAACAGATCGAATGTAAGCAACTGAGCGCATTATGGTGTAAGGAAGGTAAGTCTAAATGGTTTGTCAATCATGATTTTTCGACTCGGTCCGGTTATTGACTGGGAAACATGCCCACAAACCTTATAATCCAGCATGACGATGGCAGAGGACACGATAATAGTCGATCCGCCGGCTATATTCAAAGCTCGAGTTTGGTCAAAGTTTGGTTTTGCGGGTAAAACATCTGGAGATGGAAGGATTACTGCCAAGAAAGAGCATGTTGTATGCAGATCTGGAAGTCTCACCTGAAATACAGCGAAAATACAACAAATCTTCACCCTCACCTTTTTACACATTATCCCGAATTTTGAGGAAGCAGACTTAAAAGGGTTTTTTCAGTGATTTTGAATTCTGATAAAAGTTCTATTGAATTGTTTGTGAAAGCATTGATGTAGAAACACAACTTCCCTAGGGAAACTTCAATTTCAAATTTATTTATTTTAGATCCAGTTACACTGAACATGTTTGACTGTACATTCTTAAGCATTAAATGCTGAAATCTTAATAGACCAACAGCTTTTTAAGTGTGTGTGAATGTAACACAAGTTGTGCTGTCATTTTATCTATCTTATCTGTTCTGTTTTTCGAAATTGTAAAGTATCGGGATACGTATCGTATCGCCACCATTGTATCGTGATGATAACCGTTTCGCAGGTTCCTGGCCAATACTTTCTTGATATATCGTCTCGCCTCATTAAAACTGGTATAGGGATATATCGTCTCGCCACTTCGGCCACGATACACAGCTCTACATGTTAGACACAGTATTTGAAGCTAAAACCTTCCAAAACAACATTGTTGAGTACATTTAGCGAATTGTGTGTAGGACTCGTAACAGAATATGTACTGTTTGTATTAGGGCTGTAACGATGCATCGAACTATCGATGCATTTCAATTTTTGAGTCCCCGATGGCAATTAATCGATGGTAGAAACGAAACGATGCATCGATAGTATGTGTGACTATCGATAGTTTAGTAATTTACTTCCGTTGATAAATGCGAAGCGCAAACTACAGCAAATACTAGATTCGTTCAATTTGATTTAAAGTTACCTCTTAAACAAACTTGATCTGGGTTTCAAGTTTATTGTCAGTTATTAAAAGAGACTGAATCTACTTCAACTTGTTTTTATTTCATATAAACTATACATTCATTTGGAAAATGACTTCAAATGAGACAATTCAAGGAGAAAAAAAGACTATTGCAATAGTATTGCAATAGTTGGTTGCAATAGACTATTGCCATGGCCATAGTATGTTGCAATAAAATATTGCCATCGCAATAGTTGTTTCTTTGTCAATAGTCAACCCTACTTTGTATGCAAATTTTAAAATTTGGAAATCAAAAGTTATGGGAAAGACATTGATAATAAATGGTATGCCGCATGGTCATGTGCGTGCGAGTTGTCACATGTTTGTGTTTGACACACCGAAGTGATACTGCTATATGAAGCAGGATATATGTAAAATCTGGAACGATAAGATCCTAGACACATTCGCCAATTGGTTTAACATTGTATCATACGATGCTAACAATAGTCGTCTAATGACATGACACCAATGAGCATGGCTGCTGTCAACATGCTGAGCATTCCTGACCCACTATGGTATTTCGGGACAAGCCGAATCGATTGGGCGAATGGTGACGAATGTACGGGGACGAGTCTTCTCGGAGTTTATGGAAGGGGCGAGTGGTGACGAATGGACGGGGACGAGTCTTCTTGGAGTTTATGGAAAGGGGCGAGTGGTGACGAATGGACGGGGGACGAGTCTTCTTGGAGTTTATGGAAAGGGGCGAGTGGTGACGAATGGACGGGGGACGAGTCTTCTTGGAGTTTATGGAAAGGGGCGATTGGTGACGAATGGACGGGGGACGAGTCTTCTTGGAGTTTATGGAAAGGGGCGAGTGGTGACGAATGGACGGGGGACGAGTCTTCTTGGAGTTTATGGAAGGGGCGAGTGGTGATGAATGGACGGGGGTCGAGTTTTCTTTGAGTTTATGGAAAGGGGCAAGTGGTGACGAATGGACGGGGGACGAGTCTTCTTGGAGTTTATGGAAAGGGGCGAGTGGTGTCAAATGGACGGGGGAAGAGTCTTCTTGGAGTTTATGGAAGGGGCGAGTGGTGATGAATGGACGGGGGTCGAGTTTTCTTTGAGTTTATGGAAAGGGACGAGTGGTGACGAATGGACGGGGGACGAGTCTTCTTGGAGTTTATGGAAAGGGGCGAGTGGTGACGAATGGACGGGGACGAGTCTTCTCGGAGTTTATGGAAAGGGGTGAGTGGTGACGAATGGACGGGGACTAGTCTTCTCGGAGTTTATGGAAAGGGGCGATTGGTGACGAATGAACGGGGACTAGTCTTCTCGGAGTTTATGGAAGGGGCGAGTGGTGACGAATGAACGGGGACGAGTCTTCTTGGAGTTTATGGAAGGGGCGAGTGGTGACGAATGAATGGGGACGAGTCTTCTTGGAGTTTATGGAAAGGGGCGATTGGTGACGAATGGGTTGCTGAGGAGAGATTCGGTTACGTCACTTCCTGGTCTATGATAGCAGTTGATTCCAGGTTATTGATCACAACAGAATGGAAATAGATCATGGAATGGATAGAATGGATTATAAAAGATGTGCTAGTGGAACAGGCGATTACGTGGCAACGTTGAGGGTTTCTTTCTCTTCACATCTGTCGTCTAGTGAGATATCCGTCGGTACATCTTGCGGAATAAATGCATTCACCAGTTTCTGTAAAGATAGTTTGAACAATACAATGTAATTTGTTTCTTTTTTTGTATAGTTCAGTTAAATGGTTTACATGTATGCACGTTTTACAGTACACAAACGTATTATAATTACTTGTGTTCATTATTTGCCGAAACAGATTTAACAGGGTATAATCCCACCCCCTCACCTACACACACAAACACTCACACTCAAGTATACACACATAGATCAAAAGAATCACTTACTCACTCCATCACTCACTCACTCACTCACTCACTCATTCACTCACTCACCCAAACAACCATTCTGTTACTAACTCACTCACTCACCCAAACACCCATGCTGTCACTCACTCACTCACTCACCCAAACACCCATGCCGTCACTCACTCACTCACTCACTCAGCTGGACAATTAACTTAAGTTACCTCTTTGAATGTGTCCCCTCTGGACTTCCATACACAGTAAACCATCAGCACGGGGTGGGCACAATCATGAAGGCCGATATAAGCCAGCCAATCGCAGTTGCCCACTCAGGGTAGAAGTAAGTGCCGTATTTTGGAGGCCGGTACTCGTAGAAGGCGTACCCAAATATAATCTGGAAGTTTGAAGATAACAAAACGTGCTTATGTATTAGAAATCTGTTATAAAGGATAAAACTACTGTTTTCGATTACCAGATAATGATGAACGACTAAACGTAATTGAGAAATGGGAAGAAGAGATGTTGATCAATACAAACTGTCTTAGTACAATTACTAAACCATTCAAAACCACAGAAGACCCCAACCTAAGATGGATGTAATTCAGACTGCTTCACAGAATTCTTCCTGTAAATACCCGTTTGATCAAAATGCACATTGTTGAAAATAATCTATGTACTTTGTGTGGGGCGGAACCTGAATCAATAGTTCATCTGTTCTGGAACTGTAGAGCAAGTTTGAAGTTTTAGCAACGATTCTCACATTGGCTGGGCTTGAATCAGAAAGCGAGTGATTTGTCTTTTCTTATATTGTTAAAAAACCCTTAACCACACCACTATGTATGCTGTATACATGTAAGCTCTTAACAGGAGTAATATAAAACAATAATAATCCTGGAAGTTACGAAAAGAATACACAATTTTGACATATCAAACCCAAGTATCGCACAAACTCAGACACTCGAGATGAACATGCAGTCAAAAAAGATTGTGTCAAACTATGAGGTGTAAAAGTAAGGGTTACCTCGAGGTAAAAGCTTCGTCCCTACGTTATCTTATAGTCACAGTTGTACGGTTGTCACGAACTTCGGATAACTCGAAGTATATACGTTGGTCCATTCAACTTCTACACAACTGTGTTTAACTGTATTAAGTCTTGACTTGTTTCATAGAAACATATTGTTAGTTTAAGTGCGCTTCGGCAAATGTGAGTTTATATATACATGTAGTTTGCTGGATTTCCTAAAGCAGGAAATCCATCCCTGTGAACATTTTCATCGAGTAACCAGGCCAAGTGGGAGATAATAACTCGAAGTAATGTACTAGGTCCCTTCGACACAGCAGTGTTTGTTAGTAGTTGAATGCCTCACCACGAGAAGTCCCGGTGTAATGTACTTCATGAGGAAAGCCAGCCATTTTGGAATTCTCTGTCCGTACATCTCCTCCGTGCACTTATCCAGTCTGTGTACCCCTGTAACATAGATGTCTCGTTACGTACAGGTGTATTACAGGTGTATTCACGTGACAACAGGGGTCTTGGGGTAGCCCAGTTGTTAAAGCTCTCGCTTGTCACACCGAAGACCCGGGTTCGATTCCCCACATGGGGAAGACCATTTCTGGTAACCCCCGCCGTGTTATTGCTTGAATATTGCTAAGAGCGGCGTAAAACCCAACTCACTCACTCACAGGACAACAATGAGTTGGGTGTGTTTGTTTTGTTTCTTTCAAAGTCCTTTTTTCGGGTAGGTATAGGTCCACACGAAAGTGACATGATCACTAAATGAAATTTTCCTGGGGTCGGACTGTCATTGATCGTGCAACATTGTACCAAAACGGCGTTTGACTTTGTTTATGATAACAATCATCACTCATATTAAACCATACAATTAATCATATATTTACCAAACACCCAGGCCAGCACGATACACTCCACCACCCCAAACAGCATCACAGGGGGCACCGACGCATACCAGTCTACGAGGGTCAGTACGTAGACACCGGCCTGGAGGTAGAACATGGGAACATCAGACTTGATGCGTAACTAAAGGAAATATTTGGCATAAAAGATGGGAGTCATCATGAGCTGTAGCTGACCGTGGACATGAATGTGACGTCAAAGTCCGGTGTTCAAACCTATACAAGCTTTGTCAAAACTGCCTTTCGATGAAGTCCATTGCATGAAATATCACAACATTGACGAACCGGTTCATGATGAACTTAAGCCATAGTATAAAGTGGTATTTTATGAAAACACTCTGCCAAAGGTAACATGCAGTCAGTCTCCAAAACATACATTTCGAAAATATATTTCTCTTTTTGAAATCCAGATTTGAATGTCAGGTGGTCAGAGGAGGTGCGTTTCCATAGCAACAAGTCTGCTCGTGGAAGAACCGTTCATATTTCACATTTTCCCAGGCCGGCAGTGAAAATGATCCCCCTCCCCACTCCCCGACTTCCTGCTATGCAGGGTTAGGGTTGTACACTTATATGATGCGGACATCAACATGCTGAACATTTTGTTCTCCCTAGAGGAGTTGATATTTGTTCAGTGTTTTTGCTATCACAATCAACACTTTGACCAGTAACATTCAGTTCTTCAAAATATATATGAAGTGACAGCGTTGTTGGACAATTAAGGCACATGTTTATAATAGTAGTAAGTTGTCACTGTCACTCATGCACAGAAAAAATCAACCCTGCTGAGGAGTAGCCAATGGGGGACTAGTTGGGAACTGATGGGAATTTTTTAAAGTTTGCACTCAAACCTTACAACCAAATTCAACGTAACCCAACCTTTATTTTCAAAACATCATTGAAATAAACAACAATAAGTAAGAAATACACCAAACACTTAAAACAGACACCAACTGGACAAAGCAACACAGTCCCTCAATGACGTCATGACAGCCTCATTTCTTCCTACCTGGGTGGTATAAGGAAGAGCGAGGAGGAAGCAAGGAAGAAACACGATCGGGAGAAGAAGCCACCGACGCTTGGCCAGTGACGGAAATTGGTCAGCTATCGTCTCCTGGGTGATCTCTAAACTCGGAACCTGCAAAAAAAGATTTGGGATTTTTAAAAATATTTGAGAGAGTGTGTATTATTCTACGCCGGTTATAGCAATATTTCCGCATTTTCACGGAGGGGGACACACGATATTTGCTTCATATCTTGTACCCACATGGGTAATCTAACCAGAAGACCTTCGGCGTGACGAGCGACTGCGATAAATTCCAGTAACTATTCTAGCGGGGGACACCGGAAATGGGCTTCACACATTGTACCCCTGTGGGGAACCAAACCCGGATCTCCAGCGTGACGAGCGAACGCTTTAACCACTAGGTTACCCACCGCCCAAATGCAAGTTTGGTTGCAAGGAAGCGTATAAAGTATTGAACATTCAAACTGTTAAGGGTGCACAATTCATGCTTCGTAGTTAGGCTAAGAATTTATTCTGTCGCTCTCTTACGATTAATATCGGATTTTTGACCACACATTCCTGCACGATGACAAAGCATGATATGTCATCGTAGCTTTTACAAAATTTGAAAACATTCCATCATCAAATATACTCCTCGAAGTTTCCTATGGATCATGTTTTTGTGATGTAAACTCCATCACATCACTCAACAATCTAGTTAAAATATATCGGTACACCTTGATCTGGTTACGAGGTGCTTGAACACCTGTGTTTCGGCGTGTTTAGATGTTATTTGACGAAATCCATGAAATCTATCCCGGGGTGCACTGATGATTGCGACAGCTGTATGCACTAACGCCCTCTGGGGATCAAAAGGTTGTTCACGACACAACATGCATGCTTGAAACTGGATCAACACAACCACTCGCTAGTGACGTCTTTTGTATCAGAAAAACTGTGACAAGCAGAGCATGGACACAGACCTTTGGATCATCCACCAGCTACTCACATGGAAAACTGTTTTCTCAATTTTGCTACAAGACGTCATCCGACTATCGTCAGTACGTATCACTGATGAGTCAAGACACTGTCTCGTCTCTACGGGTCGTTGAGCCCGACAGTAGCGTACACAAGGAGAACTATTTTAAGATTGCAATGTTACCACTATTGGGGGACAGGCAGGTGGTATGAGTCACAATATGGGGGTATATGTGTGCGTTTGTTGTTTAACGCCGCACTCAGCATTATTCCAGTTTTATGACGGAATATGTGACGGTCTGTAAATAATCGTGTCTGGACCAGACAATCTAGTGATCAATGTAGTGAGCACCTATCTACGTCATTACTTGAATGGGATCGGTAGAGATGGTGGAACCTAATCATTGTGACCTACAGCTGGACACTATGGCTATGGCGCTACGTGGATGTGGTTGTGATTTGATTTCATCCTCATACATGACGATGCACGATGTCATATAAGTTTTTCCAAATTTCCAAATTCCCCGGTCAACAGGCTTCGAGCATATGTGGCACAAGCCTCAGATCCCCCCTCTCACTACGCCCTATCGTTCCGGCAATTACGGGAACTCGGCAACGCTCTTATTGAAGAGTAGAACAGTCTCCCCTTTGTAACTAACTATCCAGACATCCCTCCTTTTTGGGAGTATTGCACCAGCAGGCTGTTATCACATCATGTAGATCACATATTCGTTTTCAGGGTACAATAAATGTGTTTCCGTGATTCATTCACTTATCTGTTTTGTTCTGATACTATTATTGTGACGGATTGTCTAAAATACAATAGGTAACATGTTACTTGGCAGTGTGTTACCCAAGACACTTGACTCTTGTTAATTAAACTGCCATGCAATATTACATTGACGTACTGCTATCATAAGTTGTGATCCTCAGCACATTTTGAGCTGTATAAAATAATTAATTTCGGCGCTGTGAACCTCTCTAAAAAGCGGTTAAAAGTGGTATAACCATTACAGGTGAATCGCCATATTAAGCAACGATCCGCACTGGACGGGAACGCTGACAATAATCAAAGGAACAGCTGATCCGTTTGGTCGCCTCGTACGACAAGCACAGGTTGCTAGGTTTCACTTCCAGCTATGAATCCAGATAGTCTGATAATGATTTGCAAAGAACAGCTAAATATACCGTCGTATCAAGGCCCAATGTCATCATGGTCATGAAAACCAGCACGGACCATAACTGGGACAGGGGGAGATAAGTCACGGCTTCCGGTAACACAGAGAACGCCAGATTAAGACCTGAAGTCGAAAATGAAATTGGTTCATCAGCATATATATGTCTCACACTGAAGCTATACTTAATGCATAGATAGCATTTATCTTCACAAGCTGGCCACGATAGAGTACGTGATCGCGACACTGTCTGTTCGATTTTTAGAAATTTACACACAGTGATGGAAGTTGACTTGAATCTCACCCACGGGTCTTTTGACTTAAAAGTTCGACACATTACAAGTCTCGGAGTTTGAAACATTTATTAACATGTGTCGGCATACTAGTTAGTATTTAAAACTACATGGCAGTGGTCTGTAAATAATCGAGTCTGGAGCAGACAGTCCAGTGTACAACATCATAAACATCGATCTACACAATTGGGACACGATGATATGTGTCAACCAAGTCAGTGAGCCTGATCACCCGACCCGATATCCTGTTCTTGTTACAACAAGCATGGTTGCTGAAGATCAATTCTAACCCTGATCTTCACAGGTCGACATAGAGACACTCGGGTGGATTCTTTGTAAGTAGAAGTGGTACAAGATACAGAAACACAAACTTTAGTTCAGATAAAATAGAATCGTGGCGATTATCTCCTCTTAATAATGACGTTCCTGCCTCGTGTGTGTTCGCGCACCTGTGTGACTACTTGTCCAGACTTATGCCGAACTCTTAGTCATTGTCCACTGAGGTACCATGTGACAGTTTACTGTTGAAATTATTGTTCAATTTCCTGCTACCTGAAGACTGGAAATTGTCCATTTTGGACCCGGTCACGTGCGCCATGTGCCCCAACACCGTGAAGATGGACAGTCCACAGAAGATGGTGATCAGGGGGTCCACGATACACAGAACCATCGCCACTCTAGGAATTGGGAAAACAATATTCAAAGAAGGCCTACAGAAACGTTATGATTCAACACAGCACCACCACACAGCACCACCACAACCATACACCTCCACATACCACCAAACACACAACTACCACTCACACCACCACAACCATACATCACCACATGCCACCACTCACCATCACACACTACCATCACCACCACACAACACCATTTACCACAACCACCACCACCACCACCACCACACATACAAACACTAAGACCACCACACACTAACACAACCACCACCACACACAACCACCAACACCATACACATCCAACAGCACACCCACACTACCACCACCACCACATACTCCAACAACCACAACAAACTACTACCACCACCGCCAAAACCACACTACCACCACCACCACCACCACCATACACTACCACCAAAAACCACACACTACCACCATAACCACAACCACCACCACACACTACCACCACCACACTCACCACACACTACCACCACCACCACCACCACACCACTACCACCACCACTCACCACCACTCACCACCACCACCACCACCACACCACCACCACTACAACCACCACCACCACACCACCACCACACCACCACCACCACACTACCACCACCACACACCGACACCACACACTACCACTACCACACACGACCACCTACACACTACCATGACCACCACCACACACCACCATACTACCACCACCACCACTCACCACCACCACACACTACCACTATAACCACCACAACACACCACCACCACAACCACACACTACCACCACCACCACCACCACACCACACTACACACCACCACTACAACACCACCACACCACCACACACTACCACTACCACCACCTCACCACCACACACACACTACCACCACTACCACCACCACCACCACACACTACCACCACCACCACTACCACCACCTCACACTACCACCACACACCAACCACCACACCACCACACACTACCACTATACCACACCACCACACACCACACTACTACTACACCACTACATACATACACACATTACTCCACCACACACCACACCACCACTGCTCACTACCACCACCACACACTTTCACCACCACACACTACCACCACACACTACCACCACCTTCACCACACCACACACTACCACCACAACCACTACCACCACACACACTAACACCACACACTACTACCACTACCACCACACCAACACACACTACCACCACACACACACTACCACCACCACTACCACAATTACTTACTCACACACTACACACCACTTAACCACATACACACTACACACTACTACCACTACACACACCACACACACTACACTACACCACTACTCACATACACCACTCCACCACTACACACCACTACACTACTCACCACCACCAACATACACTACCACCACCACTACTACTCACAATTTCACCACCACCACACTCAATTATACTAACACTACCACCACCACCACACACACACTACCACCACTACACACTACTACACACCACCACCACATCTCACCACCACCACACCACCACCACACCACTAACACACACTACCACTAACACACTACTACTACCACCACACACACTACTCACTCACACACCACTACCACACACTACCACACACCACCACCACCACACACACACTACCACCACACTACCACACTACTACACACTACTACTCACACACTTACTACACACTACCACCACTACAACACATACTACCACCACCACCACACTACACTACACACACTAACACCACAATACTACTTACACCACATACACACTACACCACTACACACTACCACCACCACCACACACTACCACCACAACACACTACTACCACTAACACACTACACACTACTACACACTACCACCACCACTACCACCAACACTACTACCACCACCACACACTACACCACACACTACCACTACTCAACACACTACCACCACTACCACTACACAACATACTACCACACACTACCACTACCACTACCACACACATACCACTACCACTACCACACACTCACTACTACCACTACCACCTAACACCACTACTACTACCACACTACCACTACCACTTTCTACCACTACTCACACCTATAACTACATACCACTACTACTACTACACTACACACCACCCACACACTACACACTACACACACTACTACAATACACTACACACTTAACCACAATACTACAACACCAACTACTAACACCACTACCACTTACATACTACTTACCACATACTACAACCAATCACCACACACTACTACCACACAACCACACACACAATTACCACCTCACCACTACTCACCACACACTACCACCACCACCTACACCACCACCACACACTACTACTACATAACCACCACTACCACCACACACACTACCACACACACACACACACTACTACTACACACTACTACTAACACACTACTACACACCACCACCACACACTACCACAACATACTACCACCACCACACACTACACTACCACCACCTTACCACACACTACCACACACTACTACACCACTACCACCACACACTACTACTACTACCACACATACTACCACACAACCATACAACTACCACACTACTACTACACACTACCACCACAACACACACACACACTACCACCACACTACACTACTACCACACACCACCATACCACAACCACCACACACTACCACCATAACCACCACTACCACACTCACACCACACACTCCACTACCACACTACCACCACACACTACCACCACACATAACTACCTACACCACTACTACTACCACCACACACATACCACCACACACTTCACCACCACTTCTACCACCACACACTTCTACCACCACTACCACACACACTACCACCAACCACCACACACACACCACATACACTTTTACCACTACTCACACCACACACCACAACTCACCACCACACTTTCTACTACTACACACCACCACCACACACACCACTACTCACCACCACACCACATACCTACTACTACACTAACCAACAACTACACACTACCACTACACACTACCTCACCTATAACTACCTACAACAACTACACACTCACACTACTACTACCACCACACACACCACTGCCACTCACTACACTACTACCACCACCACACTACCACCACTACCACACACCACACTTTCTACTACACCTATAACTACCACACCAAACACCACACACTTCTACCACAACACAACACTACACACTACACACTACTACCACCACTACCACTACACACTACTACCACTACCACTACCACCACCTTACTACACTACCACCACCACAACCACACACTACACTACTCATACACACACCACCACACACTACACACCACCACTCACTACCACTACTACTACTACACCACCACCACCACTACTACTACCACCACCTACCACTACTCACTATATGACTACCATATATGACTAATCCACTACTACACACTACTACCACTACACTACTACTACTACACACCACTACTCACTACCACCACTCACAACACCACCACACACTACCACCATAACTACATTTCACCACTACACACTACTACCACTACCACTCTACACACTTCTACACACACTACCAAACACCACTCACTCACACACTACACTACTACCACACACACTACCACCACCACTACTACTACCATAACCACAACCAACTACATTACTTCACCACCACAACACTTCTACCACCACACTACTACTCACATATGACCCACACACACTACTACCACCACTACACCACTACTACCACCACTACACCTCACCACACACTACCACACTACTACCACCATAACACACTCACCACCACCACAAACACTACCACAACACTACACACACTACCACCACCACAACTACCACACTACACTACCACCACTACAACAACACACACACCACCACCACCACTACCACCACCACTACACACCACCACATACCACCACCACCACACTACCTACAACCACACATAACCACTACCACCACTACCACACTTACTACTCACTACTACCACTCACCACACTACAACCCCACACTACTACCATAACCACTACCACAACCACACACACTACCACCACCACCACCACTACTACCACCACTACCCACCACAACCACACACTTCTACCACTATAACCACTCACTAACACACACTTCTACCACCATACTACCACTACTCACAACCACACACTTCTACCACTAGAAACACCACACACTACCACTCACTACCACTACCACCACACCACACTACCACCACATACAACAACCACACAACTTCTACCACCATAACCACCACTCACCACCACACCACTTCTACCACCACCACACTCACACACCACACACTTCTACCACTACATAACCACCACAACCACACACCACTTCTACCACACACTACCACCACACACCACCACCACCACCACCACACACTACCACAACCACACTACCACAACCACACACATGACCACCACCACTACCACAACCACTACACCACCACCATCACTATGACTACCACCACTCACCACCACTCACCCACACACTCCCACACCACCACAACCACCACCACTACACTACCACACCACCACCAACACACTACCACACACTACCCACAAATAACACAAGCACCACACACTACCACAAACACACTACACTACTACAACACACTACTAACCACCACTACCACCACCACCACCACTACCACACACCACCACCACTACCATACCACCTACCACCACAACTACCCACTACACACTACCACCACCACACACACACTACCACCACAACTACACACCACTACACACACTACCACCACCACCACCACACACTACCACCACCACCACACACACACTTACCACCACCACAACCACCACCACTCACACCACATTGACTACCACCACCACCACTACACACCACCACCACACACACACTCACCACTACCACCACAACCACACAACCACACACACCACCACCACTACCACAACCACCACCACACACCACACACCACACCACTGACACCCACCACCACCACCACCACACACACTACCACCATAACCACCACCACCACACACTTACTACACACCACACACTACCACCACCACAACACACACACTACCACCACCACCACAACACACCACACCTACCACCACACACTACCACCACACCACTACACACACACACTACCACACCACAACCACCACCACCTCCACCACATCACTACCACCACCACCACCACACCATGACCACCACACATGACCACCACCACTACACCCTACCACCACCACCACCCACACTACCCACCACCACAACCACACCACCACCACACCACAACTACACCACCACCACACACTACCACCACCACAACACACACCCACCACCACCACCACATCACACACTACCACCACACTAACCACCACAACCACACCCACCACCAACACACACACCACCACCACCACATACCACCCACACCACCACCACACACCACAACACCACCACCACCACCACCACACTCACCACCACACACACCACACACATATACCACCCACACCACCACACACCACTACCACCACACCACCACACCACCACACCACTACCACACACCACCACACTACCACCACCACCACCACCACACACCACCACAACACACCACCACCACCACACTACCACCACAACACACTACCACCACCACACTCACCACACCACACCACACACCACCACCACCACTACCACCACCACACACCACCACAACACACTACCACCACCACACCACCACTACCACCACACATACCTATCACCACAACACTACCACCACACACACTACCACCACAACACACTTTTCACAAATATTGCATAAATTGTTTAAATCGTCACGATATGGCTGAGATATTGCCGATGTGACGTTAAATTTTAACTCACTCACTCACATTTTTGATGATTTGTTTCGGTAAGTCCATACCGAAAGGTATCAGAATCTGCTAAGTTGTGTTTTACGTTGCATGTGACCTTTAAGAGACACGATGGCATGGCTCGTTGCTTTTACTACTGTCTTCGCCATGCCTGTGGCTTTGACTCCGAGGTCCATCAATGGTACGACCCTGAACATGTCTAGGGCGTCATGGAAAATGATGCTTTCAAACTTCTCTGGAATAGGCCCATATACAGCCTCAGAAGAATTCTTGTCCTTTTGATAAAGCATCAAAACTGTGTTCCAAGGAGATATCGCTTGTGTGATCAAACGATATCTCCTAGTCCAGTAGATTTTGTACAATGCCCTGACAATGCTATGACGTCATGTACCGTCACAATGATGATCGCTGCACTGCAAGTCTTACCATGTTCAGAGATGTACATTTTCATTGAAAATTAATGAAGAGTGATTTTGATGATAATAGAATTCTTTCGTTCTGATATCAATATATCTCGTTGATAAAGTAAAAATATCCTCGGCAAGCCATATTTGTAACTTTATCAACTCGTGTTGATATAATTGATATCAGAAGACACTTGGGTGAGATTCTCTATATATCATTGGTCCCTTTGACAAATGTGATTGCATGGATATAAATATGCGGACCTCCCCTTTGAAATGTCTCGCTTGCATCCCAAGTACACTGTCGTCAGGCTCCCCATTGTTCTCGGTGCCCTTGGTTAGGTATCTCCTGATCTCTTGGCGCAGATCAGGAGAGTGTCCGGGTTCTCCACCGGGAGCACAGCCCTTCTGACACTCTGGGTAATGCAGAAGGCTGCAGTGTTGGGGAGCCTTCATATTCTCCGGAAAGTTCTTGGTGGGTTCGACTAGGCAGCGTTTCCTGGGAGAAGTCCCATTCGCTGTCTGGGCTGCGTGTAGAGGGGACAAGGGCCCTGAGCTGATGATGAGCCTTACCAGCCTGACTGTGCCAGGATCACCCGAACCCTCTCTACTGCATACTATCTTTAATCTGTAAAACATAAAAATAATAATAAAAACACCACCCCTTTCAGTCTGTCAAAACAAGCGTGTTCAAGCTTGTACACAAATTCACTGAAGTCACCCTACACAAACTGTTCTTTATCGATTTACGCTTGGCAACTCACAGCTATTGAAATGCCCTGAATTAATATGTTTTATCAGACGTTACTGCTAACAATAATGTTTAGCTAACAATACATAGACCTTATTTATTGCGCAGGCACATGTCGGGCTGTTCCGCTGTGTTGAAATGGATAATCATGCTTAAAAACACTTCATTGTAATGGTGTTGATATATCCATCAATGATTATGATATGAATGTTATTGCTTTTGCATTCGCGCAGGCAGGACTCATTATACAACGGGACGACTTGGGTTTTTGATCATGGCGTCGGCCACGCTATATAGTGTATCTATGTGAGGTGAGGTGACGTGAAATTGGGTTTATCGTCGTGCTTGAGAATATTTCGCTCATATGACGACGTGCAAGCGTGTGTATGTGTATGTGCGGCTGCTTGTACTAGCCCAGACTGAAGCTGGTTTTATAGTGCTAGCCCACCGAGATACCATGCCGCAGTGAAGCATGAATACCCCACTCAGACACATTATACTGACTCCGAGCCGACCAGTCCTTGTTGTACCCATCAATGCCGAGCGCCAGACAGGGACCAACAAGTACCATATTTTAACGTCTTTTGGTATGACGCGGTCGGGGATTGATCCCGCGACCTTCCGCTCTCCTGGCGGACGCTCTAACCACTACACCACGGAGGCGGGTTGTATCTATGTACGTATGTATCTATGTTTGTATCTGTATGTGGTTTAAACATATTTTTATTCATAAAAATGAATTGGGATTGGTGAACAAGCTTTAGAGCTTATATCAACACCGGTCCCATACACCATACAACAAAAACTTTAAGTGAAGCATGTGTCGCCATCGATAGTGACTATCATATAAATAATACAGGTGTGGATATTACATCAAATACAAGTACCACTATCATCCAAGTAGACATAAATAGAGAGTTACGGTTTGGTGTGTCTAACAAGCCATTTGTAGAAATATAGTCCAATTATGAGAAGTTATTGTTAAGTTAAGTTAATTATTTTTCTGTGAAAATTTAAAGCGTTGTGTCTTGATGATGAAATCGTGGACGGATTCAACTATTTTCTGGTTTTCACAGTGAGTAAGTTCTTTAATTTTTTTCCGTTCATAATGGTGTCCAGGTTATAACCGGTAGTATAAAAATACATATTAGTTGTTATCTGAACATGAGTGGTAAATCGGACTTTTCCGTGGAGGAGTTAGTGAGTGAGTTTAGTTTTACGCTGCTCTCAGCTATACGGCGGCGGTCAGTAAATATTCGAGTCTGGACCAGTCGATCCAGTGCTCAAAAGCATGAGCATCGATCTACGCAATTGGGAACCGATGACACGTTTCAACCAAGTCAGCAAGCCTGACCACCTGTTCCCTTTAGTCGCCTCTTACAAGTATGGGTCACTGAAGATGAATTCTAACCCGGATCTTCACGGGTTTCCGTGGAGGAAAAACACCAACGTTTTCAAACACATTTGAAGGACACACTGTCAAAACAACATTTACATTTCTATGTGTTAAACCATCCATGAGCTTGGGGTCCCCATTCTCTTCCCACAGAGGTTACTCCTGTCATATTTTCCTACGTAACCTCTGTTCTAATACGGCCCTTTCATGGTGTGAGCGTTCAAGACTCGTGATTGGAGACAATCAGATTTAGTTGTGCAATCAGCGACGTTGTTTCAAAAGTGATCATTCGCAAGGCCTCGGTAATTTCCGTATGCTTCGAGAAAACTAAACTTCTTCCCCTGCGCGATGCGCAAACGTTTCTTCTAGACAGAACTCAGTTATGTTATGGCGGATCAGTGGCGTCTCCATCGCCCTCGTTGACAACGGACAAACTAGCTATTAAACGTCTTGTGTGTAACATCAACACAAGTCCCCGGCAGATGGGGATATTTGTGGCCCCACATTTGCTTGTGTTAGTCAAATTGAATCTAAGTCGATGTAACAGGTGTTCTGATTGGATAGAAAGAAGGGAGATAATTCGTGTTGCGATCTTTTGCCGCTAGGGATTTTACGAGAACCGGGAAATATGGCCGGATTAGAACAGAGAGAATGGGGTTACGTAGGAAAATATGATCAGGAGTAACCTCTTACAAATGTGGGAAGAGAATGGGGGTCCCCAGAAGTGGAAGATAAACATGATGTGATCTGAATGTGAAACTTTCGGCAAATATTATTCTCTTACAAAATGTATGGGAGTTGTCAAAACAACATTTACATTTCTATGTGTTAAACCATCCATGAGCTTGGGGACCCCAGAAGTGGAAGATAAACATGATGTGATCTGAATGTGAAAATATTATTCTCTTACAAAATGTATGGGAGTTCCATTTTTAATTTACGATTGAAAACAAATTGGGAGATATATGTTGACATGATAATAATGAATGTTTTGAGAGTGCATCACCACTTGCACTTCCTTATGGCCATAGTTGGTTGTACAGGAATTGCTCTTGAAAGATGATTGGTGTATGACGTGAAATTTGCATGCGTACGATTTTCATTTTCAAACAAAAATTAAACCCGGCTGGAAATAGAAACAAACACTAACAACTGTTTGATGCAAAATGATTGTCAAAATTAATAAAAAATTCGACCTTCTTAAAACCGTCAAAATCAAGAATGACACCTCATGCACGTGCATGCTATGCGTTTTGTTTATGGGTGGTGACAAAGAGATATAGTTGAGCGTTCAAAAGATGTCCGTCTTTGACAATTTTGAAAGTTCATGTTCCCCTATTTGCTTTGGAAGAGTATATATTTCTACCCGGGTGTTACATAACCGTTCCCATATACCTGCAGCAGTTACTGCTCCGCTGATTGTGACTGGAAATGGTGTTGGCGATCCCAGTGCTGGTGCCCATTGAGTGAAGGGCGTAGCCACACGCTTCGATCCATATCTACATGAAGATAACAGTTTTGTTAATTTCATTGTTGTTTAACGCTGCACCCACGAGTATTCTAGTCGCATGAGACCCGTAAAGGTCCGGGTTAGAATGAATCTTCAGTAACCCATGCTTGTCGTAAGAAGCGACAAACGCGATCGGGTGGTCAGGCTCGCTGACTTGGTTGACACATGTCATCGCTTCCCAGCTGCGCAGATCGATGCTCATGCTGTTGATCACTGGATTATCTGGTCCAGATTCAATTACTTACAGACCGCCGCCATATAGCTGGAATATTGCTGAGTGCGGCGTAAAACTAAACTCACTCACTAGTTGTGTGACATGAGAGAGTGGGTGAGTACGGTTTTAAGCCGCTTTTAGCAATAATCAAGCAATGTCACGACGGGGGGACACTGGAAAAGGATTTGGCAGATTGTACCAATGTGGGTAATGGAACCCGGGCCCTCGGCATCACGAGCGAACGCTTTAACTATTAGGCCACCCCACCGTCCCCTGTAAGACATGACTCAACCAAATACGAAAGGCCACCTAATCCCCCAATTGCCAGTACGCCAAGTATAGATGCTGAATGCAAATTTTACTCATGATGAAGAAGTGTTTCTTTGTTTATTTAAGTCTCACTCACCAATACTCTAACCATTTGACGAGTAAATAATAGAGTCCAGTGACGGATATCACGAGCATCGATCTACGCAACTAGGATACAATAAGAAGACTCTGTTAGGTTCATCCAATGACTGACATCATGAGCATCGATCTACGCAACTAGGATACAATAAGAAGACTCTGTTAGGTTCATCCAATGACTGACATCATGAGCATCGATCTACGCAACTAGGATACAATAAGAAGACTCTGTTAGGGTTCATCTGGATACAATAAGAAGACTTGTTCAGGTTCTAGGAGCATCGATCTACGCATCCAGGATACAATAAGAAGACTCTGTTAGGTTCATCCAATGACTGACATCATGAGCATCGATCTACGCAACTAGGATACAATAAGAAGACTCTGTTAGGTTCTTCCAATGACTGACATCATGAGCATCGATCTACGCAAATACATCCAATGACTGACATAGATCTACGCAACTAGGATACAATAAGAAGACTCTGTTAGGTTCATCCAATGACTGACATCATCATCGATCTACGCATGATACAATAAGAAGACTCTGTTAGTTCATCCAATGACTGACATCATGAGGCATCGATCTGACATCATGAGCATCGATCTACGCAACTAGGATACAATAAGAAGACTCTGTTAGGTTCATCCAATGACTGACATCATGAGCATCGATCTACGCAACTAGGATACAATAAGAAGACTCTGTTAGGTTCATCCAATGACTGACATCATGAGCATCGATCTACGCAACTTACAATATCTGTTAGGTTCATCCAATGACTGACATCATGAGCATCGATCTACGCAACTAGGATACAATAAGAAGACTCTGTTAGGTTCTTCCAATGACTGACATCATGAGCATCGATCAACAAAATCCAGATACAGGGATATGCATCAAGCAAGTCATCCTGACCATCCGTCCAACAGCAGATTTGTAGATATTGACAAGGGTACCCAAAGTCTGGTCGTATCAGATAAAACAGTCCATCCGTCGCCCCTGGCAACAAGGAGCCCCGAATGAGGAAGACTGTACACATCAGCACTTGGCACATGAAGGTGACGTACACGATCTGGAAATAATGTTATATTGCAATTTATAGTCTGTAAAAAAAGTTCAATCTGGACCAGAGAATCAAGTGATCTACAGCATGAGCATCGCTCTACATAAATGGGTTTGTTGGTTTGTTATTTAACGTCGCACTCACCAATATTCCAGTTAGGTAGCGGCGGTCTGTAAATAATCGAGTTTGGACCAAACAATCCAGTGATCGACAGCATGTGCATCGATCTACGCGATTGGCATACGATCAAATGTATCAACCAAGTCAGCGAGTCTGACCACCCGATCCCGTTAATCGTCTCTTATGACAAGGCTGGGCTGCTGAAGACCAATTCTAACCCGGATCTGATGGGTCTAGGTAGGATTACCTGTCCTCCTTCAAACAACGTACCCACATGTTTATGCATATTGATGAGTGAATAGTGTATAGTAAGATAAGTAAGATAGTAAGTAGTGTATTTACTCTTTCAGCAAACACTATATATCGTGACTGATTTCCGAGCCCCGCTAAATCACAGCATTTTTGCAGTGGAATCGTCGAACAATTAAATTTTGTTATTCACCAGCCGTGACGTTTAAAATTTACTGACGTTCGCCATTACCTTGCCCGTGACCCGGATGCCTTTAAACAGCATGACGTACATGGTGACATAGGTGAAGGTCAGACACCCAAACAACGGCCACCGAATGGATCCAGTATCATCCAGGCCATTCGAGATGTCCAGTGCATTATATCTGAAACAGTTGTCTTGTGAGCAAATTCTTGGTCAGATCAAAGATGGCACTCTCCCCATGGAGTTCAGTACTTGTGTGCGCAAATTTCGGCAACTCCTGATCGCTATGTCTGCGTTTCAAGTATCATCGAGACCGAGATTGAAGATTGCACTCTCCCGATGTCAGTTGCTAACATATTTCGGAATTCACTACCTGTCTCATCCTTGATAATCTCCAGGGTATACGTTCCGAAAAATCTCCACTATGCCCTGGATGAATCTACGGCTCGAGCCGATGATTTTATCACCTCCCTTTGCTGGCTCCACATGCTCACAGTAGCCAAGCAGATAAGCTGCCGTTACAACCGAGCTTGCCAGTGTCAACAAAGAAAGCGATCGCAGTCGCGAAAGTTTGTTCGCAGTGCGACTCAGATTTGGGGGGAAAACATACAGACAAATAGACAGGTCTGAAATCTTTAAAAAATACATGCAAGAACTCCTTCTTCCTCTTTCAGAGTGCCTTTGCAACAATATATTATTGTGTTGCCAATTTAATCGGTTAGATAATTTAAAAAGCGAAAGTGAGTTGTGATTGGTACGCTCAATATCCCAGCGTAGACACCTGATTGGATAAAAAGCCACCCAAGGGAGGTAGTAAAATCATCGGGCCGAGACGTAGATGCATCCAGGGTATCGAGGATGTACCTGTCTGCGATCCAGCTCATCACCACCTCATGACTATGACTGTGTATTGTGAAGACATATACATGCATTCAAGTACTAAAGCTGAAATGTCTGACTGCAGTTGACTCAACATATTATGTTTTCCACAAACAAACAATATCTTTCTGATCAGGACCATTTGACGCCATTTGGTATTCATGGATACAGAGGAGGTAAGATTGCGAAAAAATAATCAGTTCGTTGTTCAGATTTGCCAATATCGAAAGGAAACGTCTCTGAATGGGTAGATTTGGACTTTTTTTGGCATGTTTATGTGTTTGTCCTTGTATTGCTTTTTGGTTGTTCTTTGCTTTGTTTTGTTTTATTTTGTTTGTTTGTTTATTTTTTTGTTGGTACCCTATATGCTGAAATACAGAAACATTACATTAAGTCGATTTAGGAAGAGTGCTGCAATATACCGGATGACTAAGTTGTTATAGATAAAACGTGCCACGTGTTCATGTTCTGTCAACTTCTAAAAGCCTATCAAAGGCGTTAGTGTCAATCCAATGATATGTTTAGGTTTGTTGAGTTCACTAACATTGTGGGAGCCAAAATCGTAATCATATCAGCCACATAACTATAAATAATCTCAGGTGACAACAGATGCTCAGTGAAGCATTAAAATTGACTTATAAACGTCTCAACATCGGTATCAATTACTATGTCAGAGGTTATGAAGACCATGACTATAATACTTACCTCCAGAATTCTTCTGAAGCACTAGCAAATCTCCCAGAAGACACATTCGGGTGAACCCAGTGTGTAGTGTTGACGTCTTGCAGTGGAACAGTGCCATTGACTGTGGTGTTCATCCCAGCATGTCCATATAGCGTCGACTCCACACAGCTAGGCGTGTTCCAGGAGTTCCCACACGTGGACCATTGGAGAGGGTTGAAGAAGGAGTTGATGAAGTAGTAGAGGTACCAGGAGAAGTACATGGATGTGTACATGGCGTATATCCGCGACACCAGCGCTGTGCCCAAGCCAAGGCCTGTTCAGAAAATACAAATGTACAGGTAGGGCATGCTTTGAAGGATACATGGGTAACAGAAGTTATACACTACAGCACTGCTTCCATCAACCAACATCCGGTTTAGAATTTGCCTTCAGAAACCTATGCTTGTTGTAAGGCGACAAACGGGATTGGGTGGTCAGGCTCGGTGACTTGCTTGACACATGCCATCGTATCTGAATTGCGTAAGTCGATGCTCAAGCTGTTGATCACTGGATTGCCTGGTCCAGACTCGATTATTTACAGATCGCCACCATTTAGCTGGAATATTGCTGAGAGCGGCGTTAAACAACAACCAAACCAAACCCTCAAACATAACACAGCTAATTGTACTTATATAATTTCCATCACCGAATAGCCCAGAGACGTTCGTTTCAATGTAACTGTATTTCCATTTGGACATTTGTTCGGAAGATGCCTTCACAAACATAATTTATACCATAGTCTGCAGCAAATGTCAATAAACTTTCCAAAAGCATTCTATTACCAAACCAACTTCTCGATATCACTTACTTGTAGTACACTCATTAAATTTGAGCAATAAAGAGGAACGGACATAAATATTTGTTTTGAATTGAAAGGAATACTTAAATAAATGGTTATTTGCATTTGTAAATCTTTGGATAAAATTCAGAAATTTCTTAAAACATTTTACGTTCTTTTTTCCGAGACGGCTTCTTTGTAGATGTTACTTGCGCTGATAACAAGGACAAATAACAATATGAATCAATAAATATTTAATGAAACATGAAATCTAAAAATATATAATTTATTATTGAAACTATTTTTGCACAATTTGTTAGATAGGACTGGTGTCTTAGGTTTTTAATACTTGATAAAGACTTGCTATATAGTTATATTGTATACATCACCTTTCATGGCAGGACAAAACTTCCAAACTTCGACAGGGCCCTTTCGATAGTACTGGCCAATGACCACTTCCAAGAAGTACAGCGGTACAGCACAGAGGCCCACAAACACCAGGTAGGGGATGAGGAATGCTCCTGAAAACAGAACACAAAGGCATCTCCAAAACAAGCATTTCTGAGACCAATAGCTTTCGCCACTGTATTGTTTTGTGACAAGAAGATGCTTGATGCCATTCTCCAGTCTGTGTTTTTCTATCGCGAATTTACTATCAGAACAAACAGGTTTTCAGGAAATATTATCTTACAAATTAGGTATTTTTCCATATATTTTTTTTCAGTTTTGTGACTGTGATATGTTTTGTTTATTTGGTTGATACGTGTCATTAGTATGAAAATGGTTCCCCTTGTCTAGCGAACGTTGTGGGAAAGATGTTGTGTGAAACCCCGATCTGCAACATTTCAGTCGCTCTTTCTCGCTCGAATGCAAATAATATTTGTATTTTCATGCATACGTTTAAGTAGTATGGCACTAATAATTTCGATGAATTGAGTTTCATTGTGTTGGTGCATATTATGCACGCGCTATTCAAGATAATTTATGCAAGTCAAAACACTTTTCAGAATATTTACGTTGATTTACAGTTTAACACCCACCCCCAACCCCCCATATAAACAAACAAAAACAAAACAAATAATAACATAACGGAATACATAATTAGGTACAATTGTAATGAATAAATGTATATGGAAATTGAAAAGAACAAAAAAAAAGAAAGAAGCATGACTTGTGTTTATTTATTTTGTACGTCAGTGAATAAGTTACCTTATGAGCTGTTTCTCTAAGATGAAGGTATATTGGGGATATCAATTTATTGGGGGAAATAAACCTCGTTGTAGTACATCATCTGCGTACCCGTGAAGGTCCGGGTTAGCATGAACCTTCAGTAACCCTTGCTTGTCGTAACAGGCGACTAACGGGATCGGGTGATAATGCTCGCTGACTTGGTTGACACATGTCATCGGTTCCCAGTTGCGCAGATCGATGCTAATGCTGTTGATCACTGGATTGTCTGGTCCAGATTCGATTATTTACAGACCGCCGCCATATAGCTGGAATATTTCTGAGTGCGGCGTAAAACTAAACTCACTCACTCACTCACATCATCTGCGTACATACATCCGCCGTTCCTTGCACACAGGTAAGGAAACTTCAGCAAAGTTCCTTCCCCCACACTGTAGCCCAGCAAGGTGATGATGCCATCCACTCGATGACCCCATGTTTCTCTTGTTTCTTCAGGCGTTTCTGGAAATAATGAAACAGCCAACTCTGTCGACAGACAATATTGGTAAACACTAAACAGCAAAGCCAGTTGCAGGTGATGCGTTCCGAGGTAAAGTGAAATGATGTTATACTGTTTCTGAAGCTGATATGGGCTTTGGACGGATTCACTGCACATAAAAGCCAATCTCTTGACGTGTTATTCATGTAAATGTATTCGTTTCCAAGTCTTTAAGTTCATTTGTTTACATTTGCATCTACGTATAGTGTGAGAATGTATGGAAATGTTGTAGAAATGCATACATTTCAATCATTTCCCAAACCCGGCATATATCTTTGTATAATATAAATGTTGATATATTCCTGGCGGTAGTGAAAAAAATCCGAATTATAGTCCGTTTGCTGCAAAATCGTACCGATGAAATGGCAAATATATATACACTCGAAAACAACAAATTGTCCTAAACGGCATGACCCGTGAACATCCGGGTTAGAATTGCAGGAGGCGACTAACGGGATCGGGTGGTCAGGCTCGCTGACTTGGTTGACACATGTCATCGGTTCCCTATTGCGCAGATTGATGCTAAAGCTGTTGATCACTGGATTGTCTGGTCCAGACTCGATTATTTACAGACCGCCGCCATAAAACTGGAATATTACTGAGTGCGACGCAAAACTAAACTCACTCAACTCACGTAAATGGTATGAGGATTTTGCAGCAAACGGACTATAATGGCATCTACATGTGTGCACATTACTTTTAGAATGATTTAGACAGTTCATTATTTCAAACCTAATTTTAAACGTCAGAGTTAAGACATTTCCATTAGATTTTCAGTATCAAGAAATGTTGTACAATTATCCACAGACTGTTTATTGCCTGACGTCTCTATGCAAAGGATTGTCCAGCATTAAGCCAACCCAATATATAATGGTCGATAAAATGGCTGATTTGTGAGTCCCGGCATACAAATTTTGCTTATAAATTTTGACGCTTTTCCTGATAGCAAGGTCTGCTTGCTTGCATTAACAGACATGTGCGATGGCTAAGGTGATCACGTGACTCGCTTCACGCGATTGTTGTGTTTCATGCTTTATAATCTTATTTTACATCGCTTCGCCAATACTTTGTTAAAACAGCTCACATGTCTATGCCGTGCGTATACCACAGGAAACTGTAAAGAAGTACCTCGTACCATGTAGGCGCCAATATTCTAATTTTGATGAGTATGTAAAACGAACAGTAAGAGTTCGTCCGGTACCCGTGTTTAGCAATGTTCCCCGAGTGTTTTAAACATGAGCATAAATTAAACAAATTAAGAGTCAAATACATCATTATGAAAAAACAACATCTTCGTGAGTACAATTGACATTATGTCTCGTGACTACACTGAAAATGAAACACTCATATTTGAATTTTATTCCACTGGTCTAAACAAAATATATAAAAACACACACCTCGGTTGTAGAAACCGCCCTTTCAGCATTTCAAATGCTCAACAATGCGTTCTGTTTTGAAAAATCTTTGAACCCTGTCGTCGTTTGAACGTAATATACTTTTCACGTGAGCGCATTTTCCTGAATAGTACTATATACCTTGTGGAGAAATACCGAACAAGCTCTATACACCCAGATCTCAAAAAGGGTCATACAGACCTTGCGCAGAAAACGTTTACTCAATGTTGCAGTAATCACATCCTCGATATCTCCAGGGTATACGTTACGATCACTCTGCACTATACCCTGGATGCATCCACGCCTTGGCCCGATAATTATATTGCCTCCCTTTGCTGGCTCCGCATTCTCACAGTAGCCAATCAGCTAAGCCGCCGTTACACCCGAGCTTGCCAGTGTGAACAGCCTGACAGCGGTCGCAGTCACGAAAGTTTGATCGCAGTACCACTCAGATTTGAGAAATAATACAAACAAATTGACAGATCTGAAACTTTAAAAATTATGTAAAAGAACTCCTTCGACATCTTCAGAGTAACCTCTGCATCAATTGTGTTGCCAAGTTTAAACGGTTAGATAATTTAAGAAGTGAAAGTGACTTGTGACTGGTTCGCTCAACTTCCCAGCGTAGACACCTGATAGGATAAAAAGCCAGCCAAGGGAGGTAATAAAATCAACATAAAAAGCCGTAGATGCATCCAGGATATAGTGCAGAGTGATCGTAACGTATACCCTGGAGATATCGAGGATGCAGTAATCAAGATCAAAGGGAAACGTTCAAACAGCTCTATGGTTGGCAGCGTCAGTGACAACAAAGCACCTTGATTTCCCCTATTTTGACTTGTACCATACGTTCATAAAGACATGTGCATGATTTAGTCGGAATTTGACAAACGAAGACACAGATTTGTTTTACATAGGGAAATGATGTTGTTGTTTTGGCAAACCGTGGAGGTATCTACATCCCAGCGAAACGTTTTGATAAGTTTAGCTTCACGCCGCACTCAGCAATATTTCAGCTGTATGGCGGCGGTCTATAAATAATCGGGTCTGGACAAGGCTATCCAGTCATCAACTACACGAACATCCATCTACGCAAATGAGATACGATAACATGTGTCCGATTTACACAAGGTTAACGGGATGTTGAAATTAACAAACACACAACTCTGCATTTACATGTATTTCACAGATGTGTAAAGCTGGCCATTGTTTTCATGTGTTTTCTGCATGTGAAAAAATGCAAATGTAAAAGTCTGACACATGTCTTTCAATGGTTCGATATACAAATGTTACTGAAGATGTTGGTCCCGCCAACCATGAGGGTTAAATATGTTTACTTAGTATTGAGTTTTCCTGCAGATGATAACAGATGCTGAACCTGTGAAAATCTAGACATGCTTCATTTAGGGCTTGGCGGAAGGGAAAATAACATCGTTCTGAGACTGCCATACAGGACACGGTCTGGAAAGCATGACATTTGGACAACAGACCAGTATTAGTTCCCTTAACAATAAAGATAATTCAATTAGCTCAAATTGATTCGATCATATCATTCGAAAACACATTTGGTTGAAACTGGACAATATACATTTACTCTGAGATAAAAAGGAAGTTTTACCTGAACAAAAGTACAGCCACAGATTTCTCATGAAAACATTTTGTTTTATGTAGGAGGCTTGAAACTTGTTTTAACAAAGGCCCATATATTCGACCACAATACTGCGCCAATCATTTTACAGCTTTTAGACAACGACTGACTGACTGACTGAGTTTAGTTTTAGCAATATTCCAGCAATATCACGGCGGGGGACACCAGAAATGGGCTTAACACATTGTGCCCATGTGGGGAATCGAACCCGGGTCTTCGGCGTGACGAGCCAACGCTTTAACCACTAGGCTACCCCACCGCCCTTTAGACAACGAATGGTAAGCCAAATGATCGTTACCATGACAATCCTATAATGTTTCACCTTTGTGTAAGAGAAAAAGAAAGTAATAGATATATGGTGCTAGGTATGGCAGTACTACTACAGATGATACTGCCTGCCTTACATATTACGTTGCTTTAACGCTATCAATAATCACTGGGAACATAAACAACAATCACATGTGTGATAAAGGAGAACTTTTCTCAATGATCTGAATACTAGTATATTACAGATACAGATACAGTACAACCAGAAATTATTGAGAATTTAAGATTGTAATTTTTTATATTTTTTTCACTCATTACTCACGCATTAAATGTGAATATTAGCAGAACATAACTCCAGATTCAAAGACAGGTGAGCAGTTAGTATTTTGTCAAGTCACCATGGGCAGCAATGCAGGCTTCAATGCGGCGGGGCATACTACTGATCAAAGAAGTTAGAAAGTCGTGGTCCATGCTGTCCCAATATCGGACCACCTCTTCTTTCATTTCAGCAATATTTGTCAGATTTTTCTTATTAATTACTTTCCTTCATAAGACCCCAAACATGTTCTATTGGATTTAGGTCAGGGCTATAGCTTGGCCAATCGAATAATGTCATATTTGGGTCCGAAACCAGGCCTGTGAATGCTTTGAACGATGTTTTGGGTCGTTGTCCTGTTGGAAAATCCAAACATTTCCATAGAACACGTGAGCAGATGGAAGTAAATGTCCCTCGAGAATATCTGTGTACCGCTCACTGTTCATATTCCCTTAAAATACACAGAGGGGCGTTACCCCTAACACAGATATGCCACCCCACACGTTAAATTTCGGACTGTACTTTGGGCGCTGATACAAAGGTTTTTCGGTTTGCTTGGTCCAGAATTTCAGTGTATTAGGAAACAGCCACACAGAACTTTCATCTGAGAAAATCACATTGTCCCAGTTAAAATGTCTATGCTGTAAGCACCAGTTCAACCTTCGCTCTTTTTGTTCAGGTTTCATGATCGGTGATGGAATTCCTCGACTTTTCTGCCAACCCATTGCATGCAGCTCAGTTCTAATTGTCTCCTTACAGACAGCCACAGTTCATCTATCAATCATATCCAGCTTTAAGTTTTCTAAACTCCTCCGTTTGTCTTTAGAAACAAGAATACCAAGCCGCCTCCTGTCACCGACAGTCAATTTTCTGAGCCTACCTGCGCCTCCCTGGTGCTGAATGCCATATCCATTTGCAATATTTTTCAAAACACGATAAACAGTGGACAAAGGGATGCCTGTTCTACTTGAAATCACTTTGGCTGATCTGATGTCCTTGTTATAATACTCTAAAATCAACTTCCTCTTCTCTAAATCATCCACACTGAGGATCACTGAAAATGTCGTCTGCTAGCAAGTAAACAAAGGGGGATAACTCTTCACAAACTAATGAAAAAGGATTAACGGAGTTGTCTCTCTTGAATGAAACCAAGCACTTGATAGCTGGTCAAGGTTGTTTATACTAGAAATCCAATTAAAAATATTCCTAAAATTCTCAATAATTTCTGGTCATACTATACCTATTGAAGAAAGTGTTTGGGCTACCTACAACAATTATGTCGAGTTTAATGACATAACGGGATAAATGATATATATGTAGTTTTATCTGGGCCCATTTATGATTATATATATTGAGATCTACCACAATAATCTCTCAGATGATCTTCCCTGGTCTTTAGACTGAGGGTAATTTTCTCCATATACTTCCGCCATATTCGACGCGTAGTACCCCTTTCTTTTTTCAGCTTTTCGAATGGTTGTCGAATGTTCGGAGAAGCCTGGTTGAAATAAATCGACTTGTGCGACATTTGCCATGGCGATCTGGATTCGTAGATCGTCGATGTTAATGCTATGAGAACTGAACTGAACTGAACTTTATTTACACTCCGCTCTTCGGCATTAGATGATCTTCGGCATTAGAGGTACATGTTCATATAATTCTTATGTACAATTTATATATGATACATACATGTATAAAACACAAAATGGTAGTGTATACATATCGGCTGGTTGCAAGAATAAGCTATGTGTGTACATGCATTTAACCAATTACATGAAAATGTTACACTAATACGTAATTTTTATATTATTTTGGCGATGCTTAAAATGAGGCATTGTTATTTTGTAAAATATTGTTAATTTCCGATTTATTCTTTGTTTATTGCAGTGAAAAGTTTGGTTCCTTATGTGCATATTCGTGTTTCAACAGTAATAGATGCTGATATACGTTTTTCCTTTCTTATGAAAAGTACGTTAAGCCAATAACCATAAAGTGAAATTCGCCTCCAATATCGTTTGAATTTCAAAGCGAGCATAATCCTCAATTTGGGTGTTTTAACTGGAAAGTAATGGTTTGAGGTTCTTAAATTGAGTAACGCCATCCGATTATTATAATGTAATGCATTCAGATAGGTTTTATATTTCAATTCAGAATTTTACAAAATGATATTAATAGCTCCTCTTGAAGAATTTTCTGTGATATCCAAATCTGTAGATTAGATAAAATTCTTTCAGTCTGTTTTCAACAAGTTCTTTAAGGGTATTTTGAATAATCAAATAATCGTAATTTACAATCACAAGACAATTAAAGTAAGATACATCCCATTCTGCCTTCAGTCCAAATTTGCCTACACCCCAGTTTGCCTACAAAAATTACTGTAGGCAGAATGGGAAATGCTTTTTGACCTATAAAATAATGGAACAACCCATTTACCAGTCACTGAAGGGTAAGTTGTTGGGTTTGGAGAAGGGGTAATTAATGCTGTTTTAAACCACATCATGATATTGGTGATAATGAATGGCAAGTTAAAGTTTCAAAGTTGTGGTTGGTCCTTATAATCCAATATACATACATAAAGGCATAAACAATGCGTCTGGTCAGTTAATCAAACTCCTGATAAATTAGAAAGGGAACCAACAGCACCCATCACACAATGGCAAATGTTCAGGGTGTTGAATTCATCACTTCGCAAGCTGAAGGACAGCTAGTATTCTTTGCTGGATACCGTTATCGCCTTAACGTCAGATGGCAAACTACAGGACATTCTACCATGACATCGGTAAATACTGGATTGTAATTGGTTAATTAAAGTCATTCAGAGGTATATAATCACGTTATGTACCTCTGATTTTCAAGCCAGTATGTTTTTTTGTTTAAATCTAAATAACGCGGTTATGGTAAAATGGACATGAACGTACTGTGTTGGAAAATCAGAGGTATATTTCATGTCTAACAGAATAAATAATTCGACATGACATTGTTATCGAATACCTTTGCATTAGTTATTGAATGTTAATATATGAAGGTCATACGATTTATGAAGTCACATGAACGTTCGGCTACGCGTTCGGCTTCAAATGAAATTTAGAGACTATCAATTCGGTCTAACATACATCTAATTTCCAAACACAGTACGTTTATCTCATAAATTGACTCGAGACAAAGTTTTTACACCCGGTCAAAGATGGGCTCAAGCATGTTCCATAGGGGCTAAATCTGCTGAATATGCCGGGCATTCTATGTGCTGAACAATGTTCTGTCTACGGAAGTCCGTCACAACACGGCACGGTGTGGTCGGGTATTGCCACCTTCGAATATGGATCCGACGCCGGTACGTTGTAAACATTGCAAAACAAGGGGTCTGATAATCTCCCGTAGATAGCGATTTCCGGTCAGGGTACCATTAATGACATAGACAGGTGACCTTTGATGAAAGGAAAACGCACCCCAAACCATGACACCCCGCCTCCAAATGGCAAACGTTGGTTGACGTTAACGTCAGCAATCCTCCCTCCTGGACGCCGATACACACGAGTTCTACCATCATTGAACTGCAGAGTAAACCTAGACTCGTCGGAGAAAAGAACTGATGCCCACTGAGCACGTTGCCAACGAATATTGCGTGTACACCAGTCATGTCTTGCCGTCGTGTGTCGCTGAAGGAGCGGTGGTCGTACTGCTGGTCGCCGTGCCCGAAGATTGTTCCTCGTCAGTCGGTTCCTGACAGTCTGATCAGATACCAGGGTACTTGTGGCAGTTCTCAGTTGGTCACGGAATTGTCTGGCAGCTACTCTGCGTTGTTGGAGAGCCATATTTGTCAGGCATCGGTCTTCTCTAGGAGTTGTTGATGAGGCCTGCCAGAACGTGGTCGATTAGTCAGCGTTCCAGTGACACGAAACCGGTGCCGTAACCTTCCAATGACACTCTGACTCACATTTAGTCTCTGAGCCACACTGCGTTGAGGTTCGCCATCTTGAAGCCACGCAAGAGCTCTTCCTCTGTCTGTCATGCTCAGTTGACGTCTGGCATTGTTGAATTTCAAGTGAATCTGGTTGCAGCACAGTATTCCTTACTCACATGAGTCTCGATACGTCTGGGTTCCAAGTGGTCTTGTGTATTAACACTGCAAGCTGGTGAATTTTCTGGAATCTGCGTAGTCACGTTGAGATCTTTCTGTACACATTGACTATATGATACCTCTCTTATTTGGGCTGGTATCTTTGCTTGAGAAGTACAATTTTTGTCTTCGTTTAGGCTATGTGTCAGTTTGCTGGTAGTTGAAGTTAGTTGGTCGTGACTTCGTACTGTACACTGTGGAGCTAAGTTTCCCAGGGAGTTATATTTCTGTGTAAGAGTGTTGGTTGGCATATTCGTGGCAGTGTTGTCACATGGGCTATCTTGACGATCGTCAGCAGATACATTCTGTACCGCTACCATGGGTTTAATTGTTAGTGCTCTCATTTGTGTTGGTTTCAATTGTTTTTCAACATTTGCAAGTTTCTTCTTAAGGTCTTCCGTTACTCTGGATGAGATCCTGTACGATTTATTTATTTCCGTGATGTCAGCATCCAATGATTTGTCGTTTGATTTTAAGTTGGTAATTCCTAAGCTCCTTTCGTCTGATATTCGCATTAATTCCATTTTTCTTTCTTCTGTTTCTGTTTTCAGCGTGCTTATGTCTTTTCTCACATCATTGATACGTTTGTCTCTCTTGTTGTTTGCGTTTTCAGATTTGTTTGCGTGTTTCTCGAGTGTCTTTGGATCAATGAGTACTTGCGTTTGCGCATTTGAAACATTCTTCAAGTCTGTTCTCAAACTGTCTAGGTCACGCCGCAGGTTGTCCATGGTAGGTTTACACGCTATCAGTTCAGAAATGTATTTGCTTCATTTTGTGATACGGCTTTGGTTTTGTAGAAACTTCTTTTGGTGAATTGTTTATTACATTTTTCTCAGGTGGTTTTGAGTTAGTATTATAATTTAATCCTATATTTAATGAGAAAATGATGGGAGAGTGAACATCTGAATATAAAGGTGAAAAATCAATAACATCAAAATCAACAAAACATATGGAAGACATTGTGGCGAGGATAAAACATAGTCAATTAAACTTGAATCATTACATGTCACTTTACCTTTATCCTTATCTTTGTCTAGTCTCCCATTGCATATAAACATATTAGTGGTTTTACAAAGCTCTATGAGCTAAAGTCGTGAAGCATAAACTTTTCCTAAATCTTGGTTAGCTCTTGTTATAGGGAGAGATGAGGCATAAAGAATATTTTCAGGTTCATAAATATCTGTCATAGTTTCAATATAAATATCAAGTTCGTCAATTATATGCTTCTCAACTGTGCAGTACTCTTTCATTAGTCTAGTCTTAGCATTGAAATCACCCATAAGTAAAATGTAATCACTCTTAGCAAGTATTTGTAAAATGAATTGTTCTACAAGGTGAAACATAATATAATCTTTTGCAAATCTAGAACTATCTGGTGGTAAATGCACAATTCCTAGATAAAGATCATTATCAATATTGAGCAGTTCTTTAGATATAATATATCAGATAATATATTCACATTCATGGTTATATAATGAGATATTGTCAGAAAAGGTATTTTTTACTGCTTACCCAATACCACCAGTTTTGGTGAAGATATAATTTGAAACCTTCAATTTCTAGTTCATCAAGCGAGTCTGTTTTTGTTTCTTGTAAGACAATTATATCAGCTTTATTTAATAGAGCTGTAAATTGAATACTGCTTTTTCAGCCGACAAACATTTTAGATTGATAAAGTTTAGTTTGCAACTCATTATTAGTTGCTGGTTCATTCTACTCTGCTTGTTTGATGCAGGTTGTGTCTGTGGGATGTTGTCTTCTCAATTATATGAACTGACTTAAGGAAAGGTGTATTTGTGGAGTTCATCAGTGTGCAAGTTGAATTATTATCACAAGCATATATCATGCAGTTTTTGATCTATCATAACAGTGTTGTGATCATAACATAGCATAACTAGCATCTACATTGTTATGTCTATTATCAATGTTACTAGCACCATTCATAGGGGTTGGGGATTCATATACACACATGTTTATATCTGAGAGACATGGATTATTACTATGATTTTAATATATATTTTGCTAACAGTGCTAGCATAAACATGATTAGGTGTTGTATGTTCAACACTTGTATCATTCACGTAAGAAGTTGATCTATAAATATTCTTATGTGGAGGGATAGCATGAGTACCATCACTTATTATGGTATTGTGAAGGGTACTTGAATGGACTGACTGACTGAGTTTAGTTTTACGCCGCTTTTAGCAATATTCCAGCAACATCACGGCGGGGGACACCAGAAATGGGCTTAACACATAGTGCCCACTTGGGGAATCGAACCCGGGCCTTCGGCGTGACGAGCGAACGCTTTAACCACTAGGCTACCCCACCGCCCCGTACTTGAATGGAGATCATTATACATACAGTGTATGTTACTATGTGTATCAACATAAGACGTACTTTTGCCCTGACCAGTGTTCACATGCGGAGAAAAAACTCAATTAGTGACATTCATAGCAGTAACACAGTGAATAGTGCATGTATTTACATCGAGGTGCATATCATTTACATAGCTGGAAGCATTCACGAGAGAAGATGCTTCATGTACACTAGTGTTCACATGTAAGTGGGTAGCACTATATGAGTGTTCCAGACACATGGGACTTAAGTTCTCAAGACCACCAACGCAACCCTATGGTCTAGGGTGGCGCCTGGCACTGTACCTGGAACAGGTACTGGGTGCTCTGTTTGGGTGTGGCACAGGCGCAGCTTGCAGTCTGTTCTCAATATAGAGTTTGTCAACAGTGATATTGCTTTCTTATTGTCTCTCCTAGCGTCTCTAAGTAGGGGCATGGGAACATCCTTCCTATATGTGCTCACCACCTCAGGGAACTGTTCAAATATGCGAAACTGTTGTCCCTTAAACTCCCTCCCAGCCCTCTTGACAGCATCTCTCTCAACAGTGTAGATAAACTTCGCTATCATAGGGCGGGGTCGCGGGGTAGCTCCCTGGGGTCTCCTATACTGGCCAAGACGGTGTACACGTTTAAACTTGATGTCTTCACAATTTGTAACTTGTCTTTTATGAAACTCCTCAGGCCCTTCACACACTCTCCATAGCTGGAATCAGGCTCAGACTCGGGAATGTTAGTAAAGATGAGATTGTCTCTCATCCTTCTACATCTAGAATCAATCAGTCATTTCTAATATCCCCTTCAATTCTATTTGTGTCTGTTTCCCAAGTGTCGAAATTATCACTGACAAATGAGACACTCTCCTCTAACTTGTCCACCCTCCCACTCACCTCCTTAAACTCCCTCACACGTATCTCTAACGAAGCTACGTCAGCTTTGATGGATAAAATATTGGCTACGATATTGTCCAGTTTACTCAGTTTCTTATCCATACCTTCAACTTTGGCCATAATGGGTGTCATGTCGGGTCCCGGGGTGGGAGCGGCATAAGTGTAATGGGGGCCAGTGTGAGCGGTGGGGCCTGGGTGGTTGTAGTGTCCTTAGGGAGCAGGGTATACATGGGGCTGTAATATATGTTCCTGAGAGTACAATGTGTCCATAGATTGTTGTACCAGGTTCCCTGTGCTACTCTCCTTTGAAGCGGGTGGGCTCGGGGTGTCACCCATATTCGTGTCTGTCTCACTCACTGATGATAGGGACCTTTTCTCGCTTGTTGGCCTTTCGAGAATCGCTATTTTTGCCTTTAGACATGTTAGTGGGTACACAGTTCAAATACTAAGTACATAGTGTAAGTAGATGTCTCTTGTAGCGCTAAAACTTGTATTTTAAAACAGAGTGAGACTCATAGCGATGTTACCCGCCATGTTGCCACGTCATCCTCGAGTTTTACCTCGACCCAGAGGTCTAACTTACAGACTACCCCGTAGACATCACCTGCTTCATTACGCTTTTAGCAGCTAAGCCAAAACACCGCTTACGTTATAATAAAGAAGTTGTATATCCATATAGCTTTCGCCGTTGTTCAAATTATCATGGTCTCAACAGATATTACATTGCCATACGAATTAATGAGAGATTTTCAAGTTATTGTGTTGTCATCTACATGTTGATTTAGTTGGTTTCTTCCTCATTTCCAAGTTCATCCTTCTGAGTTTCACTTTAGTTGAGTATTTCATTGTAGCTCGCAAAGACGAGGCCACGCAGCGGAACGATGACGTTTTGTGCATCTCCGCGTTCAGTTACGTAAAGCGCCTGCGACAATTTGCGCTGAAAAAGTCAATCCATTGATCACACTGGGCCATTAAAGAACAAATAAACTTCTTTTTTGTACTCTTTTAACTATTACATATGAAAGATTTGTGGTTAGTCTTATGAGGAACACCAAATTCATTCTTAAAAAACTTGTGGTTAATTAATACCGAGCGATTAAAAGTCAAAAAGTCGCCTGTTTCACTCTCGCCCGCCAACGAAACCACAGACAGGTTACGTAACTCTGTCGCCAGAGCACTGCAGTGACGTCATAGGAAGGATTTTCAGTTAGTTGTATATAAAGTGTGTAGCACGCTCGTCATTTTGATGATTTCTCGACATCAACGAAGACATGCTGAATCGTTGCGTTGTCGTCAATTGCTCCTAGGGCTCGGGCGATGGTGTCACCATGCACAGATTTCCACAGACAGGTTCCCGCAGTTCGTGCTAAATGGGTTATGTTTTTGAGTGCGAAGCGAGCGTTGTGGAAGCCTGAAACGATATCTTACTTGTGTTCAGATTGCTTCCCGGAAGTTTAAGAATCAACACCACTTACTAGTTGTAGTAAAATATGTATATGATTGATGACCATAAAGATTTTCCATGACACAACTTGTAACATAACAATTTCTTCCTCGGAAGCGAGGTTGTGGTCGAAGTAGCAATAATACTGTAAGTAGTATTATATTGACACCCACCTCGCTTCCAAGAGAGAAATTATTATTTTATAAGCTATGTCATGCAAACTCCTATTGGCCATCAATCAAATACACATTTTACTACAAGTGGAAAGTAGTTTTGATTTTGTAACTCGGTGAAAACAAACCTAAATAGCATTTATACTCACACTGGCGGATGTTCATGACAGGGCGCCGCCATTTTGGAAATTCGCAAAGTCACGGGCTAAAGTCTGTTAGAATTAGTTAAATATGTATTCGAATCATGACCAAGAGGATTTTGCATGACACAACTTGTAACATAACATAATCCTAATTAGTTTATTATCATGCTTGTATGCATTTTGAAACTAAAGAAAAAGCAAACGATCTGCTGATACTTCTAGTGAATTTATAACATGCCTGTAATATCTAGACATTTTATAGTTTGCCAATGTGAATCATTATTAGCACACACGTCCTGTCTCATTACACTTCATGGCGAAAACAACGATTCTGTTGAATGCTACGACAAATGAATAAAAACAAAATGCAAATATTAAAATTAAAACAGATTAAAGTTATAGGAACAATGTCAGGCTATTACCTTGTTCGAGAAATGTATCCTTCAATATCCACAAAAACGAGTGATATGCCATTCATCTGCAGCTGTTCCAAGTGATGTGTCTTTTAACAGTCAAATATACGAAAAGGTGACATATCGTTTCAGGTGTTTCACATTGGTGTATAGTCTCATTGGTCATCCAAGATAGCACACCTGGCAACTAATTGCATAATGTCCGCCTTTCTTTAAAAAAAAGTAATTTAGTTAGCCAGTAATGAACAATCAATCAATGTATTGGCGGTTAATCCTTTGAAAGAAGGACGTTGTTTTTTCGCAGACACAGACACGACAGAATGCAGTCAGTATAGATTAGTAAATCTACATACATAAACACTACCTATTGACAAATCCGCTGTGCAAGATAAAAGTAATTAATCAATCAGCGTGTTATCCGTTAATCCTGTGATCAATGTTTATGATGTTGAGCATTTACACCAGACACAAGAAATGCCAAATGGGAACCTTTGTCGGGTAATCTAAGTGTGTTACCACTAATTATACCTGTTATAAATTCATTAACTGACCACCAAGTGAATGATGACAAATAACATGTGTTTAGGTTTATTCAACCTAACACGGGTTACAACAAGGGAGTATTACTTGCTGTATTGCATGCAATTTTAATTGCATGTGAAAACTTATGGGCCGACATTGTTTTGAGAATTCAAACAGAACTTCATTGTTGCATAAGAAATACATGTAAGCATTTTCTGTATGCTAAAACTGTATGTACCTATTTACCTAAGTAAATTTTGAGATTCTGCTAGCAATGGCAAAGTAGGGTTGTTTAGTTTACGGATTCAAATAAATCAGATGTCAGTTTTTAATATCATACGTAATAGAAGTCATATTTTCACATTACATGATTAAATGTCGAGGAAAAAAACACAGAAATGGGATCAATTTTGATCAGTCATTATACCATCCAGGCATTAGAAAACCGGAAAAAGCCCACACTAGTTTGATACTTTATTACAATCAGACAAGAACTACCGGGGATATTTTCAAATAACTTCATCTGATGGGCATCCACCATTCTTAATGTCGCACTGTTTAGGTTGAAGAAATTAACCGTAACCGTGATGAGCGAGGCTGATCATCGTTTTCACTATCACTAGCGTCTGGCTCGAACAAATAAGGCCTAGCGACACCAAACAATTTTGACAGAATCGTCTATGAAAACAAGTTGTAACTCGGAAACTAGGCAAAGCAGGAGACAAAATCATATGACAGTAGATTGTGAGAACATATAGCTTTAATTTTCACAACATTTGTCACGATTTCAGGTTTATACAAACCTGTAAACAAGATAATTTACCCCCCTCATATATATTCCTCGTATGACGTCACAGAGACGCGCCGCTCTGATTGATTGAAATTTCGTTCGCGGGTGAGAATTGTGCACTGTTGTATGAAAAGGTCGATGTAAGTTAATTAAAGACCGAAATGAGTAGTTTTAATGACGGGGTTTCATTTATAACGATGCCAATTAGTGATATATATATTTGCCCCCTAGAGTATATGTGATCTTTAAGTGACAGTAGGTGTGAGATGTACAGGTGCTTGTGAGGGTATTTTGACGAAAAAGACTGACTGCACATAACACACAACCAAATATCGCACATTCTAAGGAAATCTCGAATTGATTGCTCAATAAGGTGTCGAGCTGACCAATTGGAAATCTGTTTGGGGTTACTCACTTTATCAGGACCAAGATTTTTGTTATGTGTATAAACTTCCTTTGACATGTGAAATTAGGGTGTAAATATATTGTTGTTTACATTGGTGATGCATTGCTAAACCTTATATACCAAGGTATGCACATGAATAATCTTGAATTTCAACCTTTTGTAAAATTCTCATGTGTGCATTAACTTATTTGTCATGCAAAATTGGTGTGTATATAATTATGTGTGATTGAACCACGGTTTGGGCATTCCCATCATGCACAACATGTCTCTCGTGGAAGCCAGCAAACAGCTAGTGAAAGATTGGGGTTACAAGTCGTATCATTACGTCAAGACGAACGAGTGGAACGACGATTACATGGCTTAGGACGACAGCAAGGATTACTGCATTTGGAGGTTTTAACAGGGACTCGCGGACGATTGGAAAATGTTCATGCTGGACACTTCAAAAGGGTTTACTTGTGCCGGTATCATCAGATTGAACGATTCGATTCGAACGTACATGTGAGCCGTGCTAGGCGCTCAGGCGCCAACATCACGGGTCATGAAGGGACGGCTTACAACGCGCAGAAACAGTTCGTGGCTAACGTCGAGGATGCCGCGATGTACACCATACCCGCCACGGCGATGACTAAAGCCCACAGGTTTTGACCGAGCCGTGTGACGGTTTTCGACAAAAGCCTAACACCCAGGAAACGATGCTGCCCAAGATGCCAGGCAGCGCTTCGGCAGCTTTGCCGGACAGTTTAGCCAGGGCTTCGCCGAGAGATTTCAAATGTTTTTTTTATCCAGTCTCTGATGTGGTTGCCTGATGGGCTTGGTGGTGTTGGGCTTGGTGTACCACCACTGCCCGTCAGCAACACGACCAGGATCGATATGATGAAGCCCAATGCCGTGAGAATGCTGGCGATGGTAATTTCTTCTTCCCGAAACAGAATTTGGATCCTGTCGGCCAACATGGTGTCCTCGTTCAAGACTCGGTTGATGGTTTCGCATTCACGTCTGATTTGTGATTGGAGGGCTTCCTGGTTAGAGGAAGCGGCTTCCAGTCCAGTGCGTTTCTTGTCTTCCAGGTCGCGCAATCTTTTCTCAATGATGTTTTTCATGGCTTCGTTGTCGTCGTCCATGATCCTGATGTGCTCGTCAAATTGGTTCAGTTTACCCATGTTGTTCATGAGTTCTCAACGCACGTTTTTCAAGGCTTAGTCTAGACCACGAAATTCTCTAAGAGGAAATTCGAAACCGGGCAAGGGTTCGTTCGAGTACGTGAGCAATAATTTTTCGATTTCATCTGACACTTCTTTTGCGTGGTGGGGCACTTCTGCAGTAATCTAGCAGGTTAAGTTTGTCGTGTATTAGTTGATTACTGCCACGGCGACTGGCTAGCGTCGACAGGGCAAGCGTTTCTCTCGTGTGTTTGTTCATGAGATCGACCTCCGGATGAGATTTCAATTGTAGTGTCCATTCGTTTTCGATTTTGAACTTCGGATAGTCGCGACCCAATGGTTCGACGTAATTTTCATCGCGCTTCAAAGCATCGTAATATTCGTCCACTGCCTTCTTTAAAAGCTTGTTGCCCATGGTGTCCCCCATGAACGAGGTGTCCATTGGGAATATCGTCCGCCTTTTTTTTATATTAAACTTATAATATACATAGTTTCAATATATAAACAATGTCGCTCCGTGTCAAAGCCGTTCGTCAGTCGGTGGCATCACCAACAATCCAAGCATGATCGATCAAAACCAGACGCTGCTGGTGCGAACGACGTCATCGTCCCCAGCATGACTCGACTGGCTTTTCACATCACATTGGAATCCACGAACGACAAACAAATGATCGTGAACATTCTGGATCAAGCCATCGTCAAGAAAACCACCATCAAAGTCAGCGGGAACGAGGTGCTGAGCATCGATGACAGCGACAGTGTTTAACTGTTATGCGGACCTCTGGAGAACCTCGAATGAACGCAATGACATGGTGTATCAGTATCAAGGAATTGGTCGTGATAACGACGTATCGAATAACCTACGTGTGGGAAAAGTTTACGCGCCAGACCAGCTCGGCCAAATAACAGCAGGAGAAAAAGCCACCGCCAAGGTTTACAGGAATCGGTTTAGCATACCGCTCGACATTGAGCTGCTCGAGGGGCACATGCTGTTTTACCAGGCCGCGCTGGGCAACAGGCTGGAATACGAACTCACGTTCAACTACTACGTCAAAGTCATCTACACACCGGACGACACCGAGGCCAGCTACATCGTCGACAACATCTCGCTGGAGTTCAACATGGTCACGAGCAAAGAACTGGCCCGGCAGATTCGCATCCAGTACCCGGGAAAGCTGTCCATCCTGTACGACCGCGTGTTGCGACACAAGACGATCGTCAAGGACAAGAGCGATACATTGTGGAACATCAACCTGAACGTGCCGGCACGATCGATGAAAGGCATCTTGATCATTCCCGTGGCGGAATACTAGCCATTTCGAAGAGACAACGAACTGACTTGGATTCCCGATATCACGGAAGTGGAAGTGACAATCGAGGGCGTTCCCAACCAGCTGTTCAGTCAAGGCACGCGAGCTTACCAGCAGTGGGATGAGTTAAAAAATTCTACCGGCCATCAAGCGACAATCGCCGGATGTCAACGACGTCTACGTGACACTCCATAAGTACCTGTGTAAGTATTACGCGCTGTGGCTGGACATGCGATCCAAGGACGACGACAGACTACACAGCAGCGGACGTCGCATTGGCAACGGCAGTGAGGGGATCACCATCCAAATCACAAAAAAAAGCTCAAAATCCGAGCAGCAAATTCAAATTATATTTGTACGTGATTATGGACGCGGAACTAAATATAGGCAATGGAAGATTCGTGCAAGTCATTTATTGATTTACCTCGCGATCCCCACTGCGCCATCATGTGCGGTCAGACGGGGTGCGGCAAGACGGCATTCGTGCTGCTCATGCTGGAAGAATACTATCGCGACATGTTCGACCATATCGTCATTTTCTGCCCAACTTTACGGGAGACAGGACGTACAAGGAGAGACCGTGGGTGATGACAGACCCGGACGTGCACAAAATCTATCCTGGAACTCGTCTGCAGCATTGGTTTCGCGCTTACCATGACAAACTGAAAGGAGTTCGTCCTGGACGACTGCAGCGCCAACAATGAGATGTTTAATAAATTCGGTGCTGAAAGATTTATGTGAACAGACGCGATTGGTCACAATGTTTCACTACAAGGACAGGGATTCGTTCGAGGACTGCTTGCGAGAAAAGAACGTGATCCCGACCAAACAAGAACAAGAACGAGTTAAGAAACAGCTCGCCGAAACGACTGTTGAAAACCGCCAAACCCATGGAGTATAAAGTCTGTTAGCTTTTTAAAGCAAAGTTCTAGCAAAATTCTAGCATAATTCTAGCATAACTTAAGCAAATTATTTTATTTTATTAGACTTAAAAATCGTTTGTTACATTATAAGATGGAGTGCGATGAACTTCTCAAACAAATGTTGGATGATGACAATAATAGAAACGACAAGCGAGAGAGACTGGTGGCGCTCACAGTTGGCGGCAAAGCCAAACAATACGTTTGTGGTGGGGGTGACAACACTCCAGAAAAGATTCACAAAATGCCAACTGAAGAAATCGACACGCTGTACGCAAGATACGAATCCAGTCTCGGAGCCGAAATGACAAAAACCATAGGGTCTGTCAGAACGCAAGTCTACGCCAGCTTAGCGTCGTACTTCCTTCCCATTATGCCGGAACGTCGACTTTACCTGTGGGAAGATCCCGAGAATTATCCATTTATTGACCACGCTTTGAGCGCTGTCAGCTGTGTGCTGGACCACAGATACGGCATGTTCTTAGCTCCAATGACTGCAGCGATCATCACGGCAAAGCATTGTTGATTTAAAGATGAAAAAATAATAATGATAATAATATACAACATGGATGCGCACCAGGAGGAAACGACAATGCCGACGGAGGAGGAAGCAACGACAACACCGATACGACTAGTCACCAAGAATCCTAAAAAAGTCGCCGACGGTAGAAATGGTGGTGTACCCAAGCACCACAAAAATATTAATAATACTCTGTGGATTGTTGCAGCAACGGGATTAAGCTTGTGATGCTATATAATAATAACAAACAACAACCACCACAACAGCAGACGACGCAATTAGAATAAAATCCTCATGTTATGTTATAAACAAAAAATATATATCTATATATATATCTATATATTATATATACACACACGATGTCGTCCGAAGGAAAAACATTTGTAAACTATGCATATCACGCCGCCGTGGTCGCCGGACTAACCATAGGTTACGCTCGTTCGCCTATGATTAAACTTGATTTCAACGTGCCAGAGATGGGCATGCTCATCATGGACTTAGGGATGGCGAAGGCCACCAAGGACATTCTCGTGAAACAAGGAATGATACCGGAAAATATTTTGAAGTAATATTATAATATTTAAAAAGAAATGTCTACGATCGCCATGATGGTCGGCCATGATTAGTCAACGCCCTCACATTTTCAGGCAGCAATTATCTCTTCTCCAAATTACGAACGTTGAACGCGGCCGAAGTGGAAGCAGAACGTAAACGTCAAGATTTGGCCTTGGAGAAACTGCACGCTGGGTGTAGCGGCGACCGTGTTGATCGCTAACAATTAGACTAAAATATATTTATGTGTATATACATAAAGATGGGAAGGCGTACACCGTGCATCGTATAACTGCAAGTACATGCTGCTAGGAGTTATACGAAACCTGCGGCAAGAAATGCACCACCGAATATTGTGGCATACACATGATGTCCATACAATAGGGTTTCATGAAATACACGTGTGAAATGAACTTGGCGAAAAGAGACTACCTGAACGAACGCAACTGATTGCTCAGAATAAAAATGTGACAGAGTTAACGAACAACCTATCAGAGATTTGACTTCACACCTGACTATAGCGAAAAACCTATTAGAGATTTGACTTCACATCTGAACATAAAAAACAACAAACAAAAAACTTTTTAGAGATTTGACTTCGCACCTTACTATAACGAAAAACCTATTAGAGATTTGACTTCGCATCTGAATATAATTATATTTCATGTTTTAAAAAGTGATATTGATATAGCAATGAACCAAAAAAAATCCTATTAGAGATTTGAATTCGCATCTGGATATAGCAACAATGCCAACTGTTTGAGAACTGAAAAGGATTGCCAAAGAACGCAGAGTGATCAGTTACTCCCGTTTGAAAAACCTCTGCTGCTGAAATTGCTCGGCATGAAAGACGAACCCACCATCGACACATCCATTGACACCTCGTTTGCAAAAATACGAGAATCCCTGGAACGCTTCACTCACATTGGCTCCGGCTGGGTCGTGGACACAATCGACACGGTCTACCTGGACATAGCAAATTACGTGCCGTTCAAAGGAGGGTCGTACCTGGACGTGCCACCGTACCACAAGAAAAAACAAGCCATGGTCAACGTCAAACACAAAGGCGACGACTGTTTACCGGTGGCGATCATAGCTGACTTGTATCCGGCTACCCATTTTACAGACAGACTTTCCAGCTATCCCTCCATCGAGGAATCCGGCCTCGACTACGGGGATAGACATGCCTACTCCCATCTCACAAATCACTCGAGTGGAAAAACAAAAGCATCTGGCTATTAACATCTTCGGACACGAAGGAACACAACTATTGTGAACAGGATAAGCCCCGTCCCAGATAACATCGTGTGAAGGATCAATACATTTCTGATCGAAAAAGAGGACAAGTATCGCTACGCAACGATTAAACGTTTCAGCAGACTGTTGTACGATAAATCTAAGCACGCCAGGAAAAAACACTTTTGTGAATGGTGCATCCACTGCTTCACGCAAACCGACCTGCTGGAATCGCACGGGAGGATTGCCGAGGCTTGGGGCAGACGGTCGTCTGAATCAACATGCCTGACGAAAACGACAACGTCTTGAAATTCGTCAACCACAAGCATCAAATGTCCCTGAGTTACATCATCTACGCCGACTTCTAAGCACTCATAAAAATCGTCGACACCGTCGCTCCATCATCCCAGACAAAAAAGTTTCACTCTCAAAATGGAAAGAGCACGAAGCTTGCGGGTTCGGTTATCAGGTCTTTCGATGCGACGGACAAACGAACACTCCCGTGGTCTACCAAGGTCCTGATGCGGACGAAGCATTTCTCACGTTCTTACAACACGAAGAGATAAAAATCAGGAAAGAGATGTCGAAGGATGAACTCACTCACAAGAAGGCTAAGAATTGCCACGTGGGCGAAAAAACCCTGAACGGGGATTCCGTTAGAGATCACTGCCACGTCACCGGCAAGTACAGAGGCGCCGCTCACAACACGTGCAACCTGAAGCTCAAAATCAATCCCAACACCATCAAAATCCCCGTTGTGTTTCACAACCTTCGCGGGTACGATTCCCACTTGATCATGAAGGCCATCATGAAGTCGATGGCAAAATAATGTGCATCCCCAACATTCTCCTCTGACAGTTTGAGATTAATCGATAGCGTTCAGTTCCTGCTGTCGTCTCTAGACAGTCTGGTGAACGCAAACGACCCGGACGACTTCTACATCACCAATCAATACACCGACGCCAAGACTCGACCCCTGCTGCTGAGGAAGGGTGTCTACCCCTACGAGTACATGGACGACTGGTCCAAGTTCGACGAGATGCGATTACCTCCCATCGACGGCTTTTACAGCAACTTGACTGATTCAAATATCTCTCAGGATGATTACGTGCATGGGATTAACGTGTGGGAGAAACTGGGCAGCAAGAATTTTGGCGATTACCACAACCTGTACTTGAAAACGGACGTGCTACTGCAGGCCGATGTGTTCGAGATATACAGAAAAACGTGCTCGAAACAGTATGGCCTGGACCCCGCGTGGTATTTCTCATGCCCCGCTCTCTCTTGGGATGCCTTGTTGAAAAAGAGTTAAATTGTATTTGTTAACGGATTACAACATGCACCTGTTCGTGGACAAAGGCTTGCGAGATGGGATTTCCAAACGATACCCCAAAGCCAACAACAAGTATGTTCCCGGTCAGGAACCCGTCAAACCGACCAAACACATACTCTATCTCGACGCCAACAACCTGTATGGCTGGGCCATGAGTCGGTATCTCCCCACCGGGGGATTCAAATGGGTCTCCTCGCCCGAGATGATCGATATGAATAGCATCGCGCCGGATTCGAACAAAGGCTACATGCTCAAAGTGGAATTGGACTATCCCACAGAACTACACGAATCGCACAGCAGGTATCAGCTAGCTCCTGAACGATTGACGGTGAACTGGGACTGGATGTCCGAACATCAACGAAACTTGCTGGGAACCAATAAGCCGGCTAACGTTGAAAAACTCGTGCCGAACTTGATGAACAAGTCAAAATACGTTGTTCACTATCGCAATCTGCAGCTGTACTTGTCGCTTGGAATGAAACTCACAAAAATACACAGGGTGCTCGAGTTCGATCAAAGTCCGTGGATGGAGCCTTACATCCGAATGAACACGAATGAAGCTGGCCACCAGCGATTTCAAGAAAAAATTGTTCAAACTTATGATCAACTCGGTGTTCGCCAAGACGATGGAGAATTTGAGAAAATGCGTTAACATGAAGCTGGTCAGATCCAGCGAGGAAGAAAAACTCAGGAAAGTCATAGCCAGCCTGTCGCTCAAACGGAGCAAGATATCCGACAATGACTTGGCAGCGCTGCACATGAACAAAAGCCGAAACAAATTCAACCGGCCCGTTTACGTGAGAATGTGCATCCTCGACGAATCCAAACGCTTGATGTACGATTTCTACTACAACGAGCTGAAAAAGCAGTACGGCGACAGGTGCGAAGTGATGTACACGGACACGGATTCCCTGCTCAAGGAAATTCACAGCACAATTCACATTGAGAAACAAATGCAACTGTATGACACCAGCGACTACCCCAAAGATCACCCTATGCACAGCCAAGTCAACAAAAAAGTGCTCGGCAAGATGAAGGCCGTTCCAAAACATGGGTATCCAGAATGTCAAGTCACAAGAATAAAAATGTGAAATTTCTCAGTTCAATATCGTGTATGGCCGCCCGTGCATTGACCACTGCCAAACACCGTCTCCTCATCGACTGCTTGATGCTTGTGAACACGTGGTTGGGGATTCTGCGACATTGCTCTTGCAAGGCAGCGCCAAGTTCCTGCAAATTTTGAGGTTGGTCCCTAAGACCACGAAGCCTTCTCCCAAGTGCATCCCAAACGTGCTCTGTTGGATTAAGGTCAGGGGACCTCGATGGCTAGTCCATGACGTTGATTCCAGCGTTTTGAAGGAAATTTCGTGTCAACATCGCGGTATGCGGCCGAGCATTATCATGCTGGAACTGTAGACCTGGGCCATGAGCCGCCATGAAAGGAACGAGTTCAGGGGTGAGCACCTGGTCGCGGTAAGCAGCAGCTGTGAGGTTTACACGGATGACCAGAAGTCGGGAACGGTTGTTCCCACAGAGCACCCCACACCATGCAACTTCCGCCCCCGAATCTGTCGACTTCCTGTACACAACATTGGGCATACAGTTCACGACGCCGTCTCCAGACTCTATGCCTGCCGTCCGCGAATCTGAGGGTTAACATGGATTCATCGCTAATGACAACTCGATTCCAGTCTCTCTGGGTCCATCGGAGGTGACGTTGGGCCCACAGCAGATGTTGACGTTGATGAAACGCCGTCAATATTGGCGCACGATATGGACATCGAGAATGGAGATTGGCAGCCCGAAACCGATTTCGAATGGTGTGTGAGGACAGTCCACCTCTGAACATCTCAGCCCTGGTTCATGTAGCCGGCAGAAATCTGTCACGTAGGTGACGTAGGACGATTTGACGGTCTTCTGCTCGTGACGTCACACGTGGACGGCCCGACCTTGGGCGATCAGAAGTGGTGCCAGTTTGTTGTAGATGACCTCGCAAGTCATACACAGTACGATGGCTGCATCCCATTGCTCTTGCGACGTCAATAACTGATCTTCCCGCTTGCAACATGCCAATGGCACGTTCACGTTGCACATTTGACAATCGTGCCATTTCAAGTACCGTTCGAACTGTGGTTTAAAAGTGTTTTTTTCAATTCTTGAGGCCAATGCAAACACGTGCATATGAAGAAAACTTCGATGCAGAGATCAAAACCTGATTTGGCACTAACGTCATTTGCACGACGAATGGATGGGTTTGAGTGGGTTTTGCTAACGTTTTTCTAGAGTCGAAGGATAGAGATCTCGGATACATAGATGTATCATCAGAGAAAAATTATTCATTATTTTTCAAATTACATTTTGTGAAGTTTCCTTTTTGACTCAGTATATATTACTTTATTACTTTATGTATTAATTTATTACAGCCTGCGCATGTACTGGAAAGGTGCGGATGCCATCGCCAAAGAAGCTCGAGTTTCAGAACAGAAAGCCAAAGCCTGGCTAAAGAAATAGCCATCTGGCAAGGCTACCAACCGGCGCCTCGGTACATCCCGAGAAGAAAATATGACATTTCAACGCTGAATCGCGTGCACCAAGCCGACCTCCTGTTTCTCCCTCACGACAGGGTGAGAGGTAAAACCTACAATACGCTTTGACAGTCGTCGACGTCACCAGTCGCTACAAGGAAGCCAAACTGTTGACGACTAAAGATTTGAACGAAGTCGCCAAAGCCTTAGAACGCATCTACAAACACAGTCGCTTAACATGGCCTACCGTATTGCAAGTCGATCCCGGACGCAAGTTCATCGGAGCCTTGTCGCAGCTGCTGGCCAAACACAAAAGTCCAAGTTAGACCCAACACTGCCGCTGTTACAGGTCATTGGCAAGCAGCCTGCGGTCTGCTGTTTATTTTGTTGACAGTTACATAGACAGATTCTTTAATACAAATGTATAACATCTGTGGTTTACAATGTGATTAGGTTGTCTGACAAAACATCCACTTGCACAGTTTGAGATCGATTGGGTCATTGGATGAAGAGATATTTACAAAAAAGGGTCCAGGTGCATTTCATGCCAAACTATAAGTCAAAATGAGTTGAAATTTGTGTCATGATACTTACAAACATACACTCATTTACAAACTCCAAAACATGGAAAAGCATGTATTTTGAGTAAAAGTAAATATTATCTTTTACAACATAGGCACTGTTCTTGTTTGTGTGTCCCACTGGTAGGGCGGGGTGACTTCGACTCTCCCCGAGCATCCGTGTTATCACTGTTTGTAATTTATTCCTGTGCTTTTGAAAGCGCGCAGTGAGGCAGATGATATCTATTAGGATTATGGAAATGATTTTGTCGGTTTTGTTAACTGCTAAACATTAGAGATAAATAGGACTGCATTTCGAACCGGGACTGTTGTTCCGATCTTATTCATTACGGTTCAACCACACGAGCAACAAGAAAAGCGACATAAATATTACCCAAACTGTATGTCTCTAATGTCGGATCCCCACGAGTATCCCAAACTCGCTTTCATATTAAGTTTAATTATAGGATACTTATATAGCGCACATATCCAGGCAACTAGTGCATGCTCAAGGCGCTGGTATTTTTCCCCTCGATCACTGGATGCCAATCTCAACGGCACATATTATCAATCTCAACTTCATGGGGAGTATACAAATCTTGCAGCGACTAGGTGCACCGAGTTATTGTGGCTTTCTCATCCTAACGAGGTACCCATTCACAGCTGGGTGGACTGGGACACATAGTCACAGTACTTTGTCCAAGTTCACTGCACGTTGCTGTACCCGCAACTAGGTGTTTGCACGTATTCCTGTGGCCACCATCTGGTCATATACCAACGGATTCATGGGTTCTTTTAAGTGCACAGGGTTGTGAACTGTACACTAGGGGTTGTGACAACGCTGAAAGTGTCTGCACACGAAGTTGACTCCAAAGTTTTTACACCCAGTCACAGGTGGGTTCGATCCCGACACCTCATTTTTATTTTCCATATTTCATGTACAGGCAAACATGTATAGATAACTTTCTTAATAATACAATGGTATATGTATACATGTATGAAAATGTACAGTTGGCTGAAAAGTATAATTGGCTGGATTATCTTCCAAGTAATAGATGTAATGTTGACCAATATTGAAAAAACAATTGTTCAGTTCCCGCAGATAAGTAAACATATCTTGACATATCATAGTGACGGACAATTTCATTTTTTAAATATTCTAACTTTGGTTTGAAACCATTTATGCTGCATCTGTAGATATAATGTTTGACAACTGAAATGATTTCATTAATCGGATTATTGTTTTTTCCTTTCATTCCCAATATAACGATTTTATTTGTAAGTTCCAGTTGTAACTGTACCGAGTTCAACCATGATTCTATTTCTTTCCATAATTTAAAAACAAATTCACATTCCCATAACATATGGTTGATAGTTTCTCTTTCTTGTTCACAAAATGGACATATTGGTGAGGATGTGTATCCCATTTTATAAAGTAGTTGTTTTGTTGGGAGGATATTGTGGATAATTCTATATTGCAACCATTTCAAGTCTATGCTTCGCGCACATTTATTCGCAATAATGTTAAAAAAATTCCAGTCGTTTTCAGTAAAATCACTCTTTAGAACTCTTTCCCATTTTGAAAAACTTGGCAACCAAACAAATTTTGAGTTCAAGAGGGAGGCGTATAGTTTTTACTCCCAATTATGGTGTCAATTTTGAGATATTAAAAGGATAGATTGGTTCGCTTAATTTCCTTTTAAATTGCTTTATATTCAGTGTTCGAGCATATGTTATAATTGCTTTTTTCACCGATTCATACGTTAAGAAATTGGTTTTTATTGAAAACGTTTCGGAAAATTCTTTATATGTGAGCAGTCTGCCTTCTTCATGTATTAAATCGTTCACAAAAACGACACCTTTTTTGTACCACTCACGATACAGAAAGGGGTGGCTATCAATTCTGATATTGTCGTTATTCCATAAGGATTGGCATTGTATTTCTTCTTCATTTACAATTTCTCTTTTACACATGGATATAAAGTTCGACCATTCTAGAAGTATGTCTCTCCAAAAGGAGTTAGTTGAAGAGGGAATTATTTCATTTTGTATATGGTAGCTATCCGTCAGTAAAAATTGTGTCCTGATTTTAAATTGACTGGTGAAGAGAAGCGTCCATTTGAGGTCATGACCGCTGATTCTCTTTATCCATTTTAGTTTTTGTGATGATATAATTTTTCTAATATTTGGAGTTTTTATCCCCCCATGCTCTGGGTTTAACATCATTACATCTCTTTTAATCTTGTCAGGTTTGTTTCTCCATATGAAATTAAAACACTTTTTTTGAAGTCTTTCAATGACACATTTTGGGGATTTGGTAGAGCTGAGAATAAGTGGTTAAGCTTAGGTAGTAGAAGTGATTTAAGAACAGTATTTCTTCCGTACGGGGTTAAGGTACGAGCTGACCATGTGTTCATTTGCCTTTCAATCTGAGCTAGTTTTTCGTTGTAGTTTATTTCAACCATATTATCAAGATCAATATCGAAATGTATTCCCAAGAGCGTGAAGTCTGTTTGTGACCAGTCAAAATTCCATTCTTTACACATCTTATATCGGGATCTCTTTTTGGAGCCTATCCATATTAGTTTAGTTTTATCTACGTTGACTTTCAAACCTGAAAAACGGGCAAATAGTTCTAATGTACTCAAAACTGCATAGAGGCATTTCTCTGATCCGTCTAATGAAAGTGTTGTATCATCTGCAAACTGTGATAGAAGATATGTTATACTTCCAAGTTTAATCCCCTTTATATTTTTGTTGTTTCGTATCATGATACCCAGGATTTCTACACACAACAGAAAGATGTACGGCGCTAGCGGGTCCCCCTGGCGGCATCCCCGACCTATTTTAAAAGGAGTTGACGCAAATCCATTTACCAAGACTCTCGATTCAATATCATTATAGAATGTTTCTATCCAATGTGAGATACTGGGTCCAAAATTAAAAAACTTTAATACGTTACTGAGATAGTGTCTATCTACTGAATCGAAGGCTTTTTCGAAATCAATAAGAAGAAGTAGGCCAGGTATCTGGCAAGTTTCAGTGTATTCCATTAGGTCATAAATAAATCTGGTTACCTCGCCAATATATCTTCCCTTGACAAAACCCTTTTGTCTTCATTAATAATACTAGGTAGTACCTTTTTAATTCTGTTTGCAATTGCTGCAGCTCCAGCTTTGTATGAGGTATTTAGTAGGGAGATAGGGCGCCAATTTTTCAGAAATTTCTTTGGTTTATTAGCTTTAGGTATACATGTTAACAATCCCTGTTTTTGCGAGATCGATAACTTTCCATTTTTATAACCACAGTTTAGTGAATTAAGAAGGAATTCTCCTAAATCTTTCCAAAAGAATTTAAGAAATTCTGTAGTAAAACCATCAGGCCCTGGGCTTTTTTCATTTTTCATGTTTTTAAGAGCGTATGAAAGCTCGTTCATTTTTAATTCACCTTCCAGGTTACATTTATCATGGTCATTTATAACAGGTACGTTTTCGCTTTCAAATAGTTTGACCAGATTAACATCGGACTGGCCCTGTGCAGTGTATAATTTTTCATAAAAGAGTTTTGTTTCTTGAAGTAATTGTTTACTTTCTGTTATAGTTGTTCCATCATTCCTTTCCAAAACAGTTATAGACTTATTTAGGAAATTTCTTGATTCTAACTTTAAAAAGTATTTTGTTGGTTTTTCACCTTTTTCGACCCAAGTTGCTTTAGATCTTATAAGCATTCCGTTTATTTTATGGTTGAACAATTTCATCTAGCTCATGTTTTAAAACATTTATTTCATTTAGTAGAGTTTGCTTAGTGTCACCATCCTCATTAAGATCTAGTTTTTTTTCTAGTTCATCTAGCCTAGTTTCTAAGTTCTTTTCTTTTTCATTTTCAATTTTCTTTTTAGTGGAAGAGTAGTAAATTGTTTTACCCCTGATCCCAGAAACCCTTTCCCCTAGCTAAGGTAGAAAAGGTCATAGACAGAGAGATTAGTGAGTGGTCAGAATTTATACTTGGTAGAATATCGCTGTTGTTAACCGTAGATAGTAGTCCGTGTGAAATCAGGAAGAAATCTAGTCTCGCTTGTTTGAGGGGGGTGGGTTGCCGCCAGGTGAAGCGTCTAATATCGTAGTTATGTTCACGCCAGGGATCTTTCAGATCAAATTTATCAATCATTTCAAAAACTTTATCCCTTGCCTTGGGATTATTGATGTGTTTATAGTTGAAAGTGTCTAGTTGTTTGTTCATAACCAGATTCCAATCTCCACATATACATATTTCATCACTATCATACTTCATAATTATGTCCATGATATTCTGGAAGAAATCTGGATTATCCTCGTTAGGTCCGTATATGCTGGCTACGGTATAGGTTACTTCGTTACCTAAAATCTTAAGGGCAACGTAGTTTCCAAACTCATCTAAATTGCTCTCTAGTACTTTGAACTCGAAGTTGTTATTAAATAGTATAGTAGTTCCCCTAGCATTACTTCTGAAACAACTTATATAACACTCATTATATCCCCATTGTTCTTTTATCTTCTGAATTTGATCAGGTGTAAAGTGTACATCTTGCAAACAATATATATTTCCTTTTTTCTTTCTTAGGAAATTGAATACCTTTTTACGCTTTAACTTATTGTTTAAGCCCCTGCAGTTTTGAGATAATATCTTAAGAGTTTCCGCCATTTTTAACTATTTGTGTAATTCCAGCCAATCTGGGGTCAAAACTACTCTTAAGAGTGGGTACAGAAGCTATTTCAATACATTTTGCCTGCTTTATTGGTATGGAATACTCCCGGTATAGAAACAAAGTAACTGAAAGCGGTATCCCGCTTAAACATTTAAAAACACAAAATATACTAAAACAAAGCATATCGTGATGAGAGGTAAATCTACCCCACAAATAACCCTCATACATAAAGTAAGTACAAAAGATGACTTCAAAGTCTTACAGTATTGAATAGTGGCTACACGCATACGCTTGTACACGCATACGCTACACGCATACGCTTTGTACTTGTTGTGACTGCTATTTTGATACACTAAACAAACAATCTTTTCTTTTTCCTCTTTCAAACATGTGTGCGACGAAACATGTGCTTACACGAACACGAGAGCATGAAGTAAAACAGTGAAACTGAAAGACAGCTGTGGTCGTTTCTTGGTTTTCAGCCACAAAACATGCGTGAAACCGACTTATGGTTAAAAACACTGACACCTTGGTAAATGACACCCCAACGAAACAATACCGTGATAATGAAAAACAAATCTCATGCCAGTATACCAGTGAGTCTTTCAAATGGTTGCCCCTTTAAGGTTACAGCATGTTCAACTTGACCTGATCAAGTGAATACTAATGAATTGCATGACCGTGTCACAGCTGGCTGGGTCTATTATCTTGAAGGGGTCCACCTTTGTCAGTTGATTGTCAACATGTCTGAACAGCCGAGACACGGTCGCCGTTTCACATCTCAGTGTCGAGAAATCGTCAGCAATATCCTAACTTTCTTTAAAAATGAAGCTACAAACATATTACAGTTGAACATGAAATAGAAAAAGTGATAATTGAACTGGGTGTAGAGAGTGATAGCGCGAGTGGAACAGATTGTGAAAGTAACTGACGTCTGTAAGGTGCAAAGTTAGTTAAACCAAACTAGATAAGCATATGACTATAAACAATTTAATTAAAACATGAAATGATTGTGTTTTTTCAGAAGTGTTGTTGGTCATGCATATGTAGAGTAGCTCAGGCCAAGCTGAACGAGCTGTAGATATCGACATTTCCCATTCAGCCTCCCGTCCGTGGTCAGCGTTTCATGTTACCCCAGCCAGTGGTTGCGCCGTTAAGGGAAACCAAATGAATATTGGTCGTTTACAAGCAGCCGTCTTAAGTCACATGATCTTCAGAAACAGAATAGTATAAAGAGAGCTCCGTGACAATACTTTCATTACTTAACATAGGAACTCTAACCTTTAAAAAGAGATCAACAATGAGTGAGTCAGTTGATTTTTAAGCATACATCAGTAATATCTCTTTCATATCGTGACGGGGACAATTTACACATTGTTAACCTCTCTTAAGTGTTATAGAAGCAAGGAGTTTGTAACTTAAGGCATCTATACTTGTTAAACTATTTAGCCTTGTAGCATTATAGGTATTGTTATGTCGTTATATTCCCGGGTCTGTGTGACAGACATGTGAGGTCGAGTCGGTCATCGGTACTGCTTCATGAATAAGCGCAATTTTTTAATGCATCTAATGCATCTGCCTATGACTAGAGTAAAGTATGGGCGTATTGAATAGCTTATCGTGATCACATGTAACTTGATGATAGGCAGTTGCGTTATTTACAGTCCCACTGTACGATACACAGCTTACACGGGGACCAGCTGTAAATGACGATATACATTGTGTTATTTGTCTATCGTGAAAATTAAGCACAGGGATTTACTTCTAATCAAACGCTGTCTTCGAAACCATTACACTGACGTTGACATATATTCATTAACCTGTATCCATCTCAAAGGTTACATACATGATGGCCGCGTGCATATGCGATTTGGAATTGCTCTTCAGCAACCCATGACTGTCGTAACAAGTGACTAACATTATCGGGTGGTCAGGCTCGTTGACACGGCTGATGCCATTAGTTGGTATTCATTCGTGAAAAGCAATGCGCTTGTGGGAAATCACTGGATTGCATGTATCAGAAGCGATTATTTACAGATCGCTGCCATGTACATAGAGATGGAATGTTGCCGATTGCAGCTTCAACTTATCTCAACTTTTGCCTCTTATAATTTAGGTTATCTTGTTTCGGTATCATCACGGCGTTGTTAATGGAAAGTGCATAGAACCTACCTCTGGTATTTGTGTCGGAGGGGCACATGGCGACAACGTGATGAGGCGATGGATTTCGCCAGTCAAAGAAATGACTGACACAATATACCACAGGCTTCAGATATACATGAGAGCATTCGTAAGGAGGACGTTGATTGGCTAAGAGTCAACCAATGTCGTAAGTTTGTGCATCGCGTCAACGTAGGATTGTTCAAACTGAATCAAAAAGGTCATTGAAGCAAACATACAACAAGAAGTCAAGACACAGAATGCATGCGTTGTCTCTACACTACATGATCGACAAGCCCATGAACACCAGGGTTAGAACCGGTCTTCAGCAACCCATGCTTGTCGTACGAGGCGACTATCAGGATCGGGTGGTCAGGCTCGCTGACTAGGTTGACACATGTCATCGTATCCAAAGATCAATACTCATGCCGTTTATCACATTGTCTGATACAGATTCGATTATTTACCACCTTGTCTGATCCAGATTCGATTATTTGCAGATCACATAGAGCTGGAATACTGCTGAGTGCGGTTTTAACAAGAAAAACATAATCATCCAAACTCCGTTCAACTCCTGCGAATGATAAAATAATCAGGAACTATCTCCGCCCAAAGTATATGTGTTATGATGGACCTCTGCTACCATTATGGTCGTAAGGGGAGAAAAACCGGATTGGTTACTTTTTTGGTGATTTTCATCACAGAATTCTGCTCATGATGTCGGTGACCAGTTCCTTTGTTTCAGAATCTGTGACAGAGTTACTGTATATTGGTTACTGAACGAGACTCAGTGTGTCAACAATTAAGAATCATGTCATATTTTTCCACTATAGCTATAGTTTATATATACACAAAGAACTTAGTTAGGCACAGCCTGAAATAAACTGACATACAAAAGAATGTACACACCTGGTGTTTTGGGGTTACTTTCCAAAAAGCGGCGTAAATGTTTTGGAAATAGTTTTTGCAGTGATATATGTCATTTTCCTAATATGTTGCTAAAACACCACATATATCGTTCCCAAGTGCGAAGTTGCCAGTCAAAATCACAACGCTTTTCAAATATTCCCCAAACACCAGGTGTGAAGTTTCTTTTGTACGTCAGTTCATGTCGCCAGGGGCATAGCTACCATTATAAACAAAAATCCGGGCTTACACATGATTGTTTCTAAAATGGTTGGGCAAGCCCTCAATCCTATGTAACTATAAAGCTTTGCAGCCTATCGACAAAATTGGCTTGCTACGCGCATGGTCACGATTGAATGAGCCCCTATCGTAACCCTTCGGAGCATATATGGGGACATGATTTGAACAAATGGATCCTCCTGTACAGAACCTGGAACAATTGGAAGCTGCTTTACACGAGGGATGGCGTAGACTGTCCCTTCAGAGGATCAGGAGGCTGACAGGGGGTATGAGGAGAAGGGTGCTGTCTGCCATACAGTCACATGGTGGTTGCACTCGTTATTGACCTTGAATCGTGTAAGACACGAAAAATGACATTTTGAATGTTCACATTCACCACTAAAGTCAACATTAAACATTCCACGGCCATACTTGTACAGACATGGTTTTCTATGTTTGCTTTTTTAAATGAGCAATTATCATCATAAAATCAACATGGATTTGTCATTTGTCGTTTTTGTATGAGTCAAAACCCATGTTTTTCCATCGTTGTCAGCACGAGAAGTTATATGTACGTGTTGAAAACCTACATACATGGGTGCTATGTTAAGTTCTTTGTGTATATTTTCTGAGGGTAGTTCAATGATAAGACAATGTTACAGAAATTATTTGTTTGTTGTTCAACGCTGCACTCACCAATATTCCAGCTGTATGGCGGCGGTCTGTAAATAATTGAGTCTGGACCAGACAATCTAGTGATCCACATCATGAGCATCGCCACGATGACATGTGTCGTCCAAGTCAGCGAATCTGACCATCCGATCCCAGTAGTCACCTCTTGCCACAAGACATGGACGTAGTTTGACTTCATCATAAAGACGTTTGTTCTTCATAGGATATAGGTAGCATGTAAGAGGTAGACCCAATGCTGTGAAAAGCCGAAACAGACAGCACTCTATGGAATACTAAAAGGGACATTGTTGAATGTCGGAATTGTGGAGCAACTATGTCGCAACTTGGTTATTTTTGTGTGTGTCCAATTATCAATCGAAATTTGAAACCGCAATGAAAACTTTCCATGTAAACTTTAGTAATTGGATATTGAGATCATGAGAAAAAGATAGATCATCATGTTTAATGTCTGTTACATAGACGTTAGAAAGGAAAAGAGGGGCATTGGGTAAGCAACAATGCCTTCCTTGAGCAGCGAGAATCGCGGTGCATGGCTGACCCACACCTGTCTAATTGCCCTGGGCCGCCAGTCTAAGTAATCTTAGGCTCAGCATACAATGCTATACTTAGTCTAACAAACCCTTGTAGAAAGTCGCGTCAGCTAACTTTTGAACTGACCAATCATAAAATAGCTGACCAAATCGCGGAAGTTAACATCCGCACATACCGCTTGAACCTTTACCTCGAATATGCATGTTCTCGAACCATTCTGAATGCATATTTGAATGTGAACTTCCTGCAGTATTCATGGTATTGTTTACTGAGCGACGAATTTGACTGATTGTTCACTCTTGACTTGCCAGGAAGATATCGGAACCTACTGTGCTCACCTTGGTCTTGCTATTGAAGTTCACACAAGGTTCCCTGATAACATTCAACACTGTAATAAAGTTGAACACTCTGGTATAGCCCTTTTTGCGTCAGAATATATAAGGCAATATCATGTCCAAATGTTTGTTGCAATAGAAGGTTTAAAATCTCGATTTTTAACTTCCAACAGGTGTGTATATATCAGTAAAGTAACTGTTAATAACAATCACCATCTCGATATGCTCAAATTAAAACCAGTAACTTTTCAGTTTATAATAAGTTATTACTGCTAAAAGTATGCTATAGAATAAGAGAGGCAAATTGTTTGGATGGCAATATTTTAATCTCCTTACTCATAAATCTGACATTTACATTCACTATATCTTGTACAAATCTGCAAACATGGATTGCAAGACTGTATGTTTTGATAAAAATGCTTATTTTTGAAACTCTGCTGAATCTTCTTAGTCTTTGTTAGTATATTAAAGATAATTATATCATTTGCATTACTTTTCCAACTCCTCTAAACATAAATGAAATTAACACAAAATTATGCATGTTGTGTTATCATAAATTACAGATGGGTATTCCATGTAAATGAAAATCCTTGCTGCAGTTAATAATTTACACCAAACATTATTTCAGCACACCGTGTCTAACAATCAGATTCACCACACAAATCTGTGTAATATAAATCGGTACTGTTGCGTGACTGATAGGGATAGTCGCCAGTGTGTCGGGTGTTCATCGGGAATGCATCGGCAAGCATCATGAGCAATCGTTGGTGAAGCGTGAACGAGTCTTACCATTATTAAGAGGCAGAAACGGTCACGTGTCATCCCCGTAATGCCACGCTTCACATCCGATTAACTCTCGACACATCCCCAACATGGAACCGACAAGCTAATTGCCTAACAAAGCAGAGCTGTCAAAGCCACGCATCTGTGACGATCCACTTAATTACGTCAGGTTCACGTGTTACACGCTTTACATGAGACTGGCTGAAAAGGTATAAAAGCATCGGCGACCGAAGTCCAACTGAACATCACTCCAATTTCAACTGCTGTAACGGAAACATGGCAAGAACAAAGAGAACAGCCAATAGGAAGAGGGTGAGATCACCCACCCCACCACCAGAAGACATCCAGGATGCACACGGCAGCTTCAATCATAATCATAATCACATCTGGACCCTGTTGCGAAGTGTTGAGAAGAAATTGCCATCGATTAGAAAAACAAAGGCATACTCCACGACTCTCCTTGCTCTGGAGATCAGGTAGTAGTTCAGCTTCTGACAGACCTCTTCTTGAGTAGGGTTTCATTAGATATTGACGAAGGGCAAATGCATCATCTGCAAGTATGAAGAAAGGCATATCCAGATCATCATTTGGCAATGGTTCAGGTTCGGGTATGCATATGCTGCCATCTTATATACACTCCTTGAACTCTGAAGCATTGAAGATTTGTGCATCTGGCATATGACCCAGGCCTCCGACGTCCACCCATAGAAATCTGTAATTAGCATCAACAAGGGCCAATGAGACAACGGAGAAGAAACCCTTGTAGTTGTGGTAGAGGCTTCCACTACCAGGTAGCTTACGAATCGCGACGTGTTTTCCATCGAGGGCATAAACAGCATGAGGGAGATTCCATCTCTGCTCGAATTCTAGACTGACGGTCTTCCCATCCCCTTGAGTGACAGGACATGCAATTACTGTATACTTGTATAGGTCGACGATTGTTTGGCACACCTCTGGGAGAAAGATGGCTATGGTGTGTCTTGACACTATGAAGTGGTAGGAGAGGGAGGGGTACTTGTCTCCAGAGGTTAGGGGCCTTATGGTAACTGGTAACTTCAGACCTGGGTGCAGAGCTTTCCTGAAGTTGGTGTCTTTTTGGGTACGTCTGGGAGACAGGGAATTAAGCAGTTCATCAAACATATCGGGAGGCATTTGCAGATAGTTGAAGAAAGAAGACGTGTCTTCGAATCTGAGTTCAGATAAGAGATTGCCATAGTTTCCAAAGTGCAATCTTCTTTCCAACCTCAACCACGGACTTACCCAAAACCGTTTCTGTTTTCTACTTCTTTTTGGTGCCTGGTTCCTTTTGTATCGATAGATATCTATCTCCAATCCCATATGTTGTTGCAGCAAAAGAAGAAGTTGTGCAGCTGTGAGCATTTTGCTAGATAATAAGAATCCGCTGTCATCGTCAGCTTTTATAGCTCAGAATCGGGACAATTTTGTGGTTTGGAGGCCAATGTTATGTGTCTTACTCGGCAATTATACGTACTTTACTCGGCGTCGATCGGTTATCTTCGCTTGTAATCGGAAATTACAGCAATGAGTCTTCGATATCGTAAGCCATGCATCACTATGTCGGTGAGCATCATGAGGAATTGGGAGTGAATCGTAGATATATCGCCGCAGAAACGTGACATAAACGTAGGCAGTCGGCCAATACTGGGTGAAATCGTATCAACAACGGGTGCTCAATCGCAGTGTTCACGTATTTATACGTAAATCTACGGTCTCTTCATCGTCTATTACATAGGTTAGATACTGCGTAGAAAAGGAAAATATAAACTAAAACTGGCCGATTGAGAACCGTAACATCGTAGGTGACGAATTGGCACAAGTCGGGGTAGTCTTGTTTGGTCGTAGCCAAGTGAAATCGGGGCATAAGCTTTACATAATAGGTCGATCATAGGGCTACGACTATCGTATCTCATATGCTTTAACATTGACTTAGGGTAGTCGTATCGCTAAGGTCGATTTGTGAAACAAGGCCCTGAACTACAACTAAAGTGGTTCTCTGGTGAACTGATCGACATCCAATGATGGAAGGAAAATCAAAGCGCCTTTGAGCAGCTGACCTGGTTATTGGCGCTATACAAATGTTAAAATAATAATAATAATCCATGACCTTCCGTATAGGACGTATGGCGGGACGACCTTGATGGGGTGAGCGGGCTGTGTCATAACTGTGCGGGTACAGCGACGTCTTGGAATGGCAGTGGTCACTGCAGTCGGGACCCTTTGCTGGAGGTGGGTCACCGGTATCCATCTGTCCTATCCCCTGGACGTCCCCCATGTGCACCCGTGATAATCCAGGCCAGAACTGATCTTCAGTAACCCATGCTTGTTGTAAGAGGCGACTAACAGGATCGGATGGTCAGGCTCGCTGACTTGATTCACACATGTCAATCTCAATTGCGTAGATCGATGATCATGCTGTTGATCACTGGAGTGTCTGGTCCAGACTCGATTGTGTACAGACCGCCGCCATATAGCTGGAATATTGTTGGGTGCAGCGTAAAACTAGAGCCACTCAGTCTGGACATTCTCCATGTGGGTAATCGGTAATTTCATTATAGTTCTGATAACGACACAACATTGCAAGTGTTTCGATGGCAATAGACATGCACAGTCACCTGACGTTGAGACATTCACCCCAAGGGCCATCAAAATATAATCAAGACAAGACAAGACGAGACAAGATTTTATTAGGTCAAAAACCAAAATAATACATGTGATTGACAATATTGATCTTCAGCACATGGCAGGATTATACACACAGTATAAATTCTGTATGTAATGATTATGGCACTGTCCAAGAGCAAGTGTATATATAGTATACAATTATAAGTATTCATGTTTATTTCTTTCATTCATTACATAATAAATACAGTTGGTAACGTTAAACATAACTTCATCATTTTCACTTTTCAGCATTCTGACAAATTTAAACATATTTGCATTTTCAAGGAGAGTAAAGGATAAATATCGCTGACGTATTTCCTGATACTTAGGACAAATAAGTAATACATGATACTCGTCTTTAATGCCATGTGGACAAAAGGGGACATTTCCTATCAATAAATGGGATTGTTGGTACACTCCATCTACCTTTCTCAATCATAAACATGTGAGAACATAGACGGAAACGTGTCATGGCAATTCTGTACTTTTTAACGTCAATATTAGCGAAAAATTTCTAGAAGCAAAGAGTTTCCCTAATATAAAGGACAATCTGGTTTCACTTAGAGTTGACAACTGTTGTTTCCACATTTGGGAATATTTATCTCTAACCCTCTGGGCAAATCCTCTCACAAAAGCATCACTATTGGGAACAAACTGAGCAACGCACGCATAGCCAAAACCGAACCTAAAAAGGGTATCTCTCAACAAACTTGCCAAATTTTCAGTATTACGATTACATTCAAACTATCCAATAATGAATTATATATCAAAACAATATATCTATCTTCTCAAAATCTTTATCCAATATTTGGTAATACGTACAAGCCTTAAAACTTTCAAAGGATATGTACCCATTTCTCAATATAAAAATGATGACGGAGTTGACATTTTCACATGTAGAATATGTTTCATGAATTTTAAATGTACCATTTCAATGGCATCGGCTTCCATAAAACTCCAATCCTCACAGCCATAAGAAAGAATGGGGCAAACAACTGATTGAAATAACTGATATTGTACATCAGGAGTACCATATGCACTGATATTGAATATTTTATATAAAGAACCAACTGCCTTTTGACCTTGTTCCGACAAAGTTTTCTGAGCCAGGGAAAACTTCCACCTAAAGAAAATAAACCAAGATATTTAAAATTACGGACAACCTCGAGACTTGAACCAATATATGCCAAAGTTTCCGTCTTTGCTTGCCTACCTCCTTTGCGAAGAATAACAATCTTATTTTTTTTCAATATTAATAGTCAATCCCAATTTTGAACAATAAATATACATCATATCCAAACCATCTTGCAATCCTTTAATACTATTACTGAAGAGAACCATGTCGTCGGCAAATAACAAGAGGAGCAAACGCACATAAGAAATAACAACACCTAGGTTGCCAACAGTAGATAACCAAGACTCGTGGCATGATGCGCAGTTTAATGATAAAACATCATACAATTAAGCTTCGCAAATAGACAACATTTTTGTGAGTCATGTTGTGCACGTCGTTTATCGAGATGCACATGCACAAACGTGTTGCACGTGTCCACGCCGACAACTGGCGTCATGACAATTAGCGTTCAGTGCAGTTCAGTAATTACTGTGTTGACATCGGGTTTTTTTAAAAATATATTGGTATATATCTTTATGTCCTTTGTGCAGTTTCTTGCTTAATTGTATCTGAAGTCATTCGTGGAGTGGAAACAAAATTGTGCTCAAAGGAATCTATACACCGCAAATAAAAATAACATACTGAGATAATGAAACCATAATGAGCCATGTCCGACACGTACAGACACATCCCTTCCTCGAACAAACGACGATTGAGTGAGTTTAGTGTTACGCCGCACTTAGAAATATTTCAGCTATATGGCGGGGTTTGTAAACAATCGAGTCTGGACCAGACAATCCAGTGATCAACAACATGAGCATCGATCTGCGCAATTGGGAACCGATGACATGTGTCAACCAAGTCAGCGAACCTGACCACCCGATCCCGTTAGTCGCCTCTTACGACAAGCATAAACGCCTTTTGTGGCAAGCATGGGTTAACAAACGACGAAAGAAGTTATTCGCAAAAAAGGTACTAGAATCTGTACTTTACTAAGAAAGTTTAATCCCAAATATAACATATGTTTCGTTTGACCACTTTCTAAATGATATTGTGTAATCATAGCTTTCGGCCCTGGGAGCCGATAATTTACACTTATCAGAGGGGTACACAAAGTCGGCAGTCTTGACTACCAGTTGTCTGACTTAAATTTTTGTGGAAGTCGCGGTGGCTGAGCGGGTTAGACGGCTGACGTTGTGTGCTGGCGATTTAGGTGCCTGACTCAACGACTCAACCCAACAAAAATACTAGAATCTGTACTTTACGTCGCAAAGAAAACCAAAACGACTTTTCTGATGCACGAAATGCACGTGCATACTGACGGCACACAACATCCTACTCGACAAGTGAGCAACACAGCACAAAAAAGGACAAAAATATGCCACGTTTGAGGCAAATCGAAAGAGAGAGAACTATCAGAGTGGACCAAGAAGAGACTAACCACCACGTCATTACCAGAACTTTCGGATGCACCCGCGCAGCTGTCATCAGACTGATGCAACGACTAAGACAACGCCCGGTGATGATCGTCGCATCCGGACAATTCAACTGAGAAATCGTTTTGTAACGGCAACGCCAACGGCGGCGACGGCACTAGGACACCGTATCAGTTGACATACAGTGTACCTGTGACTAAGAGAACATGGTATTCGAGCACGTCGACCCTAACGCGTAGTGCATCTGACTCTTCAAAACCGACGTCGTCGATTGACATGGGCCACGCGAGTTCGACGTTGGCAGATGCGTGACTGGCGATGTGTGCTGTTCATCGACCAGAGAAGGTTTTTGGCTGTACAGTAATGATGGCCGGGATCGTGTTTACAGACGAACAGGTGAACATTTAGCGCCGAATTACGTTCCGCAAGTCCGAGCCTTTGGAACCGGTAGCGTGATGGTGTGGCGATCTTAAAACGAGACTTGTGATTATTCATCGCAACCTGAAGGCTTGAAGATAGAGGGATGAACTTGTGCATCAGGTTGTGGTGCCAATTATCCAGCAACAAGCACGTGACATTGTCTACCAACACGATTACGAAAGGCCCCATACAGCAAGTCTGACAACCGACTTTCTGCATGACGCTAAAATCGTCGTTTTCCGAGGCTACCATGTTCTCGCGACATGAATCCGATAGACCGCTTATGGGACTACCTGGATCGACAAATCAGGAGACTACCAGCGCCACCTGTCACCGCTCAAACAACTAGAAGAATGAACGTCATTCATCGTCATAAGTCATCGATGCAGAGCCAATGGTGCTCACACTAACTATTGATTCAACATTATTTGACATTTTTCAGAAAAATAGAAAAAGTTCAGACTATGATACAACCCACCTTTCGTTGTCAGTCAAAGGGTACTTTCGATTTTGTATGAAATGAAATTGTGTACACTTGCTGTAGAACTGAATACTCTAATGAAATTAAACAGATGTTCATCATCATATGCTGTTATTACCTTTTCAAGTATGGTCAAACACACCGTATACTTTCTTTTGAGCACTGGTTTATCAATGATTCATGTAAGAATAATATTCTGAGTCAAAAAAGAAACTTCACATTTTTCTTCAGGGCACTATAAAAGAACAAGAGATGGTAAGATGGTTAAATTGTTATTATTTCATTGCTGAGATCTGTGTGATGTACTCGATACACTGACAGTGCCATAATCAGTTCCTTTAGGCTACACCGCCGTTCATAAAAACATGGGTATACAGAATGTCAAGTCACAAGAATAAAAATGCGAAATTTCTAAGTTCAATATCGTGTATGGCCGCCCCACGCATTCACCACTGCCAAACACCGTCTCCTCATCGACTGCTTGATGCTTGTGAACACGTGGTTGGGGATTCTGCGCCATTGCTCTTGCAAGGCAGGGCCAAGTTCCTGCAAATTCTGAGGTTGGTTCCTAAGACTACGAAGCCTTCTCCCAAGTGCATCCCAAACGTGCTCTATTGGATTAAAGTCAGGGGACCTCGATGGCTAGTCCATGACGTTGATTCCAGCGTTTTGAAGGAAATTTCGTGTCAACATCGCGGTATGCGGCCGAGCATTATCATGCTGGAACTGTAGACCTGGGCCATGAGCCGCCATGAAAGGAACGAGTTCAGGGGTGAGCACCTGGTCGCGGTAAGCAGCAGCTGTGAGGTTTCCACGGATGACCAGAAGTCGGGAACGGTTGTTCCAACAGAAAGCACCCCACACCATGCAACTTCCGCCCCCGAATCTGTCGACTTCCTGTACACAACATTGGGCATACCGTTCACGACGTCGTCTCCAGACTCTATGCCTGCCGTCCGCGAATCTGAGGGTAAACCTGGATTCATCGCTAAAGACGACTCGATTCCAGTCTCTCTGGGTCCATCGGAGGTGACGTTGGGCCCACAGCAGACGTTGACGTTGATGAAACGGCGTCAATATTGGCCCATGATATGGACGTCGAGAATGGAGATTGGCAGCCCGAAACCGATTTCGAATGGTCTGTGAGGACAGTCGACCTCTAAACATCTCAGCCCTGGTTCGTGTAGCCGGCAGAAATCTGTCACGTAGGTGAGGTAGTACGATTTGACGGTCTTCTGCTCGTGGCGTCACACGTGGACGACCCGACCTTGGGCGATCAGAAGTGGTGCCAGTTTGTTGTAGATGACCTCGCAAGTCATACACAGTACGACGGCTGCATCCCATTGCTCTTGCGACGTCGATAACTGATTTTCCCGCTTGCAACATGCCAACGGCAAATTCTTGAGGCCAATGCAAACACGTGCATATGAAGAAAACTTCGATGCGAAGATCACGTGATCGACTGCACGTGCAAAACCTGATTTGGCACTAACATCATTTGCACGACGAATGGATGGGTTTGAGTGTGTTTTGCTAACGTTTTTCTAGAGTCGAAAGATAGGGATCCCATTTCGGATACATAGATGTATCATCAGAAGCCGCACGATTTTTCAGTTCCAAAAAATCGTACTGCAATCGGTGGGCACAATTGCTCCTGCAGATGGATAAATATCCTATGAAATGTAAGTATTGGCGTCATGGACTGGCAAGCGAGGTCACCTGACCTGAATCCCATCGAACACGTAATGTTAGTTTTTCTCTTTTCCCATCCTTTTAATGCAGGGTGGATGTATCATTATGCACGCACTCGCACTCACATATATGCATTATGTCGACTCCATGCATTTTGCCATTTTGTTACCTGTTGTCACCTTCCATGATATTTATCGAATCTTATTACCGGAGTCGATACAGTGAGTGAGTGAGCATTGCTTTGCGCCGCTTTTAGCAAGATTCCAGCAATATCACTGCAGGGGAGACCTGAAATGGGCTTCACACATCGTTCCCATGTATGGACTCGAACCCATAGTGGGTCTACGGCGTCACGAGCGAATGGCTTGGAACCGTCACTTTAAGTTAGGAATCACATTTTACAGGTATGCTCAGATTGTTAAGATAAAACCTATAGTCCGCTCAAGCAATGACAAAGCGAACACGAACCACAGAACATTGTAAAGATCTAAAGAAATATCACTTACATCTGAACCTCAAGAAGGATATGAATTGTTTCAGGATTAATTACATTGCAACGGCTCATAACCAGTTTTGGACTAAGAGATGAAGATATGTACAAAGCTATATTTCACATATGAACTGATATAATTCATCACATGGTTTGTCGTTCCAGTTCAGTCTTCTAAAAATGTTCATTGAAATATAAACACAGTTCTCCTTCTTTCCTGCCTTATTTATGTGATCAGGTTGGTAGGGCTGCCATTTAGTGAATGTCAGAGGCTCTCCGTCTATCCAGAAGAATGTATCGTTGTCATAGAGATCGTTCAAGCCTATCCAGGAAGACCCTTAAAAATACAGATGTTATTTTGAAAATAAACCCTTCGTTATTTCAAGTTACAAATTTAATATGAACACCTGTAACTCCGAAGCTATGAGTGTCATGTCGGAAGAATATTGCTTGGCGTTACAAATCAGCGAACAAACGAGTTGAAGAACAAAACAGCTCTGTCTGTTTGCTGTCATATAGTACATGTTCTCAGGGGCATAGCTACCCTTATAGAAAAAAGTCCGTGCTTACACATGATTGTTGCTAAAGAGGTTGGGCAAGCCCTCAGTAGTATCTAAATATAAGTTTTGCAACCTATCGGTCTTACACGAAAAAAATGTCTTGCTACGCGCCTTGTTGTCAGTTTATTGCATAGTTGAATAGACATACGTACCGGTTATATATTTCTTCAATAGTGCTCGGTTCTTTAGGGCAGTGAAAGTCGGTGAAATATGTCTACATAGTGAACTTAAAAACAGCTAATCGAACGGTTTTCGAACTACTGGCACTGCATGTGTCACATTATGACGTCATACGATTGTTAGCACATACATCATCTCTGAGGAGAGTTTGACGGTTACCGTGGCAGCGGGTAATATTTTTTCCAGTTGTCACCCTCCTGGTGACACGGAAACGTGTTAAAGTGTCATTGACCAATGAAATGAAAGTAATTTACAATGAAGGTGGGATAAATAATAACATCCCAGCGAACAACTTTAGGGAAAAGACAATAATGTGATAAACTATAAGTGGTGATAACTTCGGAAGTTAGATAACTCATAGAAAGTCATTCCTTCTGTGTGTGTGTGTGTGTGTGTGTGTGTGTGTGTGTGTGTGTGTGTGTGTGTGTGTGTGTGTGTGTGTGTGTGTGTGTGTGTGTGTGTGTGTGTAGCCTAGTAGTTAGAGCGTTCGCTCGTTACGCTGAAGACCCGGGTTCGATTCCCCTAATGGTTGCATTGCGTGAAACCCATTTCTGGTGTCAACCGCCGTGATACTTGTGGAATATTGCTAGAAAGGTTCTTCTTTAGGAATGGCTGAACAGGAAACGTCCATAAGGTTTCCAGAAGCATGGATCGGGATTTTAAGCGCGAGTACTACCACAGGACATCATAAAACCAATACTCTTTCGATTGAAAAAAAGGTTCCTGAACACTTACTGAGGAAGTTTCTCCGTTGTCTTCGCATGATCATGATTCGCTCTGTGACAGGCAAAGGTCACAATATCTTGTTGGAATAACGTGCACTTTTCGGCCTTTGCACAGACATCTCTACACTCTTGTATGCTGTGAGAACGAGATGATACCATCTGAGGTAAAATAAGTGCAAATGCCAAGAAACGCATCACTGTTGCTTGTACGATGTTCCTTCACGAAGTGAATATACTCTTTTTACAAGTTATGCGACCTGCTTACACAGCCAGGGACTGAAGCCTCTATCTGGCAACACCTGCCTTTTAAACCTTTTTAATTTATGGAAACCCAACGGTGTTTACACAGGACCTCCAGGATATACTTCCGGATCGATATGTGCGATGCCACTTGATTGAATAGATAAACATGGCGTAAAACTAACTCACTCTTGCTCATTGTCCCATATATAGTCCGGTGGATAGAACATCTGCCTGGCGAGCAAAAAGTCAGTGGTTCAATCTCCAGGCACGTCACACTGAAAGATGTTGAAGAGGTACTTCTTGATGTTTGGCATCAAGGGAATAAATCGAGGACCAGTGTGCTAATAGTCAGTAGACTGTGTCATGGTAACATCACATGGTTCTGACAGTAGAACCAGCCACAATTATATACTCACATCTGTAGAACTGGTAAGAATCTATCAAATACCTTTCAGAAAAACGCGTATTTCATTTCCAATGTCTTCTTACAAGTATATTCTTGACAATACAACATGAGAGATAAAGGTATTGTTTTTGCTTATTAATAATGAAGCTAAATGGTTAACCGGGAATCAGTTTGTAACTGAAGTAGGTGTGAAAAAAAAGAAAGAAGAAGATTTGTTTGTTTTTATCAACTGTATCAAAGGTATGACAGAACAGAAACAAGGCTAGCACACATTTAGAGGTAATACAAGACGATTCTGATTGGGAAGGGGTAGCGTTATGCCAACGGTCTTTTTCAATGGTCGTCTTGGATAATCATACTGTCATACAGTATCGCGACCATACTCTGACCCCAACCCTTCCGCCTTTCTTGCGGATATCATGTCGTAAGAGGCGACTAACGGGATCGGGTGGTCAGGCTCGCTGACTTGGTTGACACATGTCATCGGTTCCCAATTGCGCAGATCGATGGTCATGCTGTTGCTCACTGGATTGTCTGGTCCAGACTCTATTATTGACAGACCGCTGCCATATAGCTGGACTATTGCTTAGTTTGGCGTAAAACTAAACTCACTCACTCTTGCGGATATCTATTCCGTTTTTCACGATCTGGATGAGAAAGAATGTGTGCCCCACCTGAGATGGTTATAAATTGTGAGCGGGCGAATGAATCTCCCGAATACCGGAAACAAGCTGCTTGAGGATTTCTAAGGATTAGAAAAAAATCCTAATACCCATTTAGGAAACTAAAGCCTGCATGTTGTTTAGGAGCCAACGAAAGTCGAATTTCTGTTTGCTTTCAACATAATAGCGGTAATTATTTTACAGTGTAAGATTGAAACACGTTTGCCAAATGAATAAATATAGTGACAGCTTTTTTAGGAATATATGTCGTTAGGTGAGTCCCTCGTTAGGGATGTGGTATATAACCAAACACGAGACGCATGAAACCACGTATATATTCAGTGAGTGAGTGAGTTTAGTTTTACGCCCCAGTCAGCACTGTTCCAGCTATATGGCGGCGGTCTGTAAATAATCAAGTCTGGACCAGACAATCCAGTGATCAACAGCATGAGCATCTATCTGCGCAATTGGGAACCGATGACATGTGTCAACCAAGTCAGCGAGCCTGACCACCGGATCCCTTTAGTCGCCTCTTACGACAAGCAGACCGTCATTCCATCAACCACTGGTTTGTAGAAGCTCAGTCATTCCATCAACCACTGCTTTGTTATAACTCAATCACTCTATCAATAACTGGTTTGTCAAAGGTTTTTCACTCTGTCAACCACTGGTTTGTTGAAGCTCAGTCGTTCCATCAACCACTACTTTGTTAAAACTCAGACTTTCTATAATCCACTGGTTTGTCAAAGGTCAGTCACCCTCTGTCAACCAATGGTTTGCCGAGACTCAGTCATACTATCAATCACACGTTTCTTGAAGCTCATTCATTCCATCAACCAATGTTTTGCCGAAACTCTTATCAGTCACACTTTATCAATCACTATTTTGTCGTAGGTCAGTTACCTCTGGTTTCTCGGGGCTTAGTCACTCTATCAACCACTGGTTTGTCCAATTTCAGTAACACTATCAACCGCTGATTTGTTGAAGCTCGGTCACTCTATCAACCACTGGTATATCGACGCTTAATCATTCCATCAACTTACTTTATGTGTTTGCGCTCATTCCTGAGTCTGCACAGTGACGATGAAAGGTGTTTCAATAAATTGTACTAACGCTTCTCCAAAAACAAGACGCGTCAACAAACTATGGACAATATCCCCACAAACTGCTCTAACAGCGCCAGGGGATAAATGCGATCAATAAATCGCTAAACTTATGAGGTAATACGTGTTGTGGAAAGTCGTTTTGAAACTTGAATCTGACCCTCAGGATGTTCATACTAATGTGTGTGTTTCCAGGTCATTGTTTAGAAGTTATTATCATGAAAACTGCATGTCAGTTAGAGCAAGCTGTGCTCATCCTTGTGACTGAGGTTGCCAGGTAAACCAAGGACCAATTCAAACTGTAGGCATATTCATGTCTATCAGCGCTTGTCGTACTTAATGTTATTGTATACTCTGATAGAACGGGCAGAAGTCCAGTATACACTTTCACGGATATATAATTCCACTCACTCACTCTATCAACCTCTGGTTTGTCAAAGCTCAATTAAATTACTGATATCATTCTTCTGTGATGTAGATACAAGGCCAGGGAGTCAAGGGTAAAGCATAAACCCTACTGAAGTCAGAAACATTATTAAGTGTACACTCACTCACTCTATCTACCTCTGGTTTGTCAAAGCTCAGTTTGATTACTGATATCATTCTTCTGTGATGTAGATGCAAGGCCAGGGAGTCAAGGGTAAAGCATAAACCCTACTGAAGTTAGAAACATTATTAAGTGTACACTCACTCACTCTATCTACCTCTGGTTTGTCAAAGCTCAGTTTGATTACTGATATCATTCTTCTGTGATGTAGATACAAGGCTAGGGAGTCAAGGGTAAAGCATAAACCCTACTAAAGTTAGAAATCTTATTAAGTGTACAACTCACTCACTCTAAATATCAACCACAGGTTTGTCAAAGCTAGATTTATTACTGATATTATTGCACTTTGCTGGAGATGCAAGACCTCTTTCTGACAACAGGGTATCAGATGAAATATAAACCTCACTGAATATAGAATAGAATCTCTACTAAGTGTACAAGTAACTTACACAACCAACCACTGGTTTATCGAAGCTAGATTTTATTACCTAAAAACTTATTACACTTTAATTAGATACAAGGCCACTTACTGACAGCAAAGTATCATAAATAAAACATAGGTTTGTGCCCACTTTTGGAAATGGGCAGTGTTAAAACAACAGAGGGATTAGGGTATAGTCAGTATCTGGCTAGTGGGCAGTGGTATATAGTGTAGTCCACTTAACTCTTAAGTCATAAACTACACACATAATTCATTAACTAGTATAGTACTGGCATTACCTCAGCAAGAGAAAAGTTTAACGAGTTTGAAATAATAATTTATTAACATACAAGTGATATGCATCTTAAGAAACATCAGGATGAGTAACGTCAATAGCATGTCATCAACATAACTGGAAACACCAATTAAATAAGAGAGACCGCCTCCGTGGTGTAGTGGTTAGAGCGTCCACCCGGAGAGCGGAAGGTCGCGGGTTCGATCCCCGATCGCGTCATACCAAAAGACGTTCAAATATGGTACTTGTTGGTCCCTGGCGCTCGGCATTAATGGGTACAACAAGGACTGGTCGTCTCGGAGTCAGTATAATGTGTCTGAGTGGGGTACTCATGCTTCGCTCCGCATGGTATCTCAGTGGGCTAGCACTTTAAAACCAGCTTAAGTCTGGGCTAGTACAAGCAGCCGCACATACAGATACACACGCATGCACGTCGTCATATGAGCGAAATATTCTCAAGCACGACGTTGAACCCAATTTCATTGGTACGAAATCTTTGAAAAAATTTCTCCCCGTGAAGGTCCGGGTTAGAATGAACCTTCAGTAACCCATGCTTGTCGTAAGAGGCGACTAACGGGATCGGGTGGTCAGCTTAAGTCTGGGCTAGTACAAGCAGCCGCACATACAGATACACACACATGCACGTCGTCATATGAGCGAAATATTCTCAAGCACGACGTTAAACCCAATTTAACCTCACCTCCTTATATGCTAGAAATTCCACGAGTGATACAATGAATGTAAATATTTATATATATTCTGTGTTTGTCCTGAATTTGGTACTTATTCTATAAACATGTGTTTCAGGGTGTCTGTCAATAAGGAATAGTTATGTATCTGGTCTTCTGTTTATCCATACAGAAGTATTACAGTGACGGATAAAGGCACCAAGTGTAACACTGACGGATAAAGGCACCAAGTGTAACACTGACGGATAAAGGCACCAAGTGTAACACTGACGGATAAAGGCACCAAGTATAGCAGTGACGGATAAGGGTACTAAGTATAGCAGCGACGGAAAAGTGAGTGAGTGAGTGAGTGAGTTAATATTTAACGTCACATCGGCAATATTTCAGCCATATCGTGACGAGAACATTTTACATTGTAATGGAATATGTATATATCATAAAACCTGTCATCGAAGGACAGTAAAGCAACTAGAGTATCACAGATATATAAATGTAAAACTAGTAATTGAATCTAAAACATTTTAACCATAGGGGACAACACAATCTAAAAATGGGCTATAGATCGCTAACAACTGAAGGTAGATCACCATACTAGGGACCATGGGGACTTACAGTACATTTGCTTCCTGCATGGGCCCTAGCTGGATTTATATCACCCCCTCAGCCGTTAGCAATTAAGACATATCTAACCATACATTAAAATTACAAATATTCTACGATTAAAAAACGGAAAGTTGAAATTTTCTTTGAATGTTTTGGGACTTACGTACCCTCTCAGGAGGACAATAATTTGACAGTACTTTAACCCCCCTCGAGGATACAGCCACTAACAATCTATATGTTACTAATTCAAACTTCCAATCATAAAATATTTAGCTATTTACAAATCTGTTAACAAATTTAATTCTTTTAAAAAAGCAATAATTAAATGAGGACTTAAATTAGTAAAAAGATCCTTCATAGTTCGGGATTTAAAATAGATATCCCTTGTGATGGAGTACTCAACACAGTCAAGCAAGACATGCTTGACCGTGATTCGTTCATCACAAGGGATACAAAACGGAGGATCCTCACCTTTAATAGGTACTCATGCGTATATCTAGTGTGGCCAATACGATATCGTCGCATAATGACCTCATCAAATCTGGACTGACAACCCAAGTAAGTGTAACCGATATAGGGTTTTATTGCATGTAATTTATTGATACCTACTTGGGTGTCCCACTTCTTTTGCATCAGATCACGGATATAAGATCTTATAGCAGCTTTGTAATCAGAGTATGGGATCAGAAGTGGTGTCACAGATTTGTTGAGTGCTGCCTTAGCAGCAATATCAGCCATTGTGTTCCCAGAAATGCCAACGTGGCTGGGTAACCAACAAAAGACGATGTCGCATTGGCCAGTAGCAAGTTCATTATACAATTCAATAATTTCTAATAAAAGTGGATGTTTGCAAGAAAGATTTTTAATAGCCTGAAGACACGAAAGAGAATCTGAAAAGATGATATATTGTTTATGTTTACGGTGTTTATTAATACATTTAAGAGCTGTTAGTATTGCGTTTGCTTCTGCTGTGAAAATTGAACTGTCATTGGGTAGTCTGGAAGATATTGTTTTCGACCCAATGACAGTGGCACAAGCAACCGCGCCACCATCCTTGGATCCATCTGTATATAAGGATTTATAGGTATTATATTTATTTCTTAATTGACTAAATTCTTGTTTATACTGTAGATCATTAGTTTCTGATTTTTTAAATGTGGTTAAAGTTAAGTCAACTTCTGGCCTCACCAATTGCCAAGGAGGAGAAGAAAGAAGACGAGAAGGAGATATATTCTCCAGCTCAATGCCAGCAGCAGAAAGGAATGGTTTAATTCTGTGCCCAAGAGGCGGAACAAGAGACGGCTTTTTTGTTATACAAAACCTCATAAAGAGGATTGAAGACACAGGTAAATGCAGGATTAGATTCGTTTGAATATAGTTTGGTAATATATTGTAAAGATAATTTAATACGGCGTTGGGAAAGAGAAGGCTCATCTGCCTCAACATAGAGACTATCAACTGGAGAGGTTCTAAATGATCCAAGACAGAGTCTTAGACCTTGGTGGTGAACAGTATCAAGTAGTTTAAGGTTGCTTTTGCAGGCTCCGCCATATACGATCGAACCATAATCAAGTTTAGATCGTACCAATGATCGGTACCCTCCCCACTTTGAGTTGGAAACAACTTTCAACAAATCGAGTGCCTTCAGGCATTTGGCTTTAAGTGATTTAATATGCGGCAAAAAGGTTAAATGGGAGTCGAAAATCAGATCAAATCAAAAAGTGATCCATCAATTGAATCGTTTAAAACCTTGGATAAACTGTTTATCTTGATACTAAACAGGGTGACAGACAAAATACTGCCTTGCGGGACACCCTGATCCTGATTGTAATGGTCAGACAGGGTTGAACCCACTCGGACTTGAAATTGCCGGTCATTTAAAAAGTTGGATATAAATTGAGGCAACCGGCCTCGTAATCCAAAATCATGTAAATCTTTTAAAATCCCATGTGTCCATGTCGTGTCGTATGCTTTTTCTAAGTCGAAAAAGATCGACACTGCATGTTGTTTATTAATTATGGCATTTTTTACAAAAGACTCTAAACGTACTAAATGATCGATGGTACTACGGTTTTTACGGAAACGACATTGTATATTAGTTATAAGGTTATTGGTTTCCAAGTACCAAACAAGTCTATTGTTGATCATACGTTCCATGGTTTTGCAAACGCAGCTTGTCAGTGAAATTGGTCTATAATTAGAGGGATCTGTATGATCACGTCCAGGTTTAGGGATGGGCACAATTATAGCATCACGCCACGACGAAGGGAAATTTCCAGTTGTCCAAATGTCATCAAAAATATGTAACAGTGTCTCCAAACATGACTCTGGCAAGTGCTTCAGGAGTTGATAATGTATGTTATCAGCTCCAGAAGCAGTATCGTGAGCCTGATCAAGAGCAGTATGAAGCTCATGTATCGAAAAGGTGTCATTGTAGTCTTCCCCGTTATCTGAATTGAAATTAATAGCTTTCTTTTCTTGCTGTTTTTGATATTTTTTGTAATTCAGGTACATAATTTGCTGAGGAAGAATGTTTGGCCAACGTCCCACCAAGTTTATTTGCAATATTTGATTTACTAGTCAATAATGTGTTCTCATCTTTTAGATGGTGGACGCTAGATTTCGAGCCTTTACCCTTGATTTTCTGGATCATATTCCACACCTTTGATATAGGTGTGCGCGAATTAATTTTTGATATATAGTTTCGCCAAGATTGACGTTTACTTTGCTTGAAAGTACGTCGTGCTTTGGCGTTTAAAATTTTAAATTTGTCCAGATTGTGGACCATAGGATGGCGACGGAAATAGTGCTCGGCTTTCTTCCGTGCCTTTCTAGCCTGTTTAGTCTAGTCATTGGGAAACCATGGTTTTCGTACGTGAGGAATTGCAGAGGACTTTGGGATACACACGTCAGCTATGTTATTTATTTCATCTGAAAAACATTTTATGGCATCAGGAATGTCATTAAAAAGTTCAGGTTTCAGATTGTCAGCACAGAGAGCTTCATAGAAAGGCCAGTTAGCCTTTTTAAAATTCCATCTTGACGATGGAGGAACATCAGATGGATTCACATGTGTCAGTATTGTTGGGGAATGGTCACTTCCACAGAGGTCGTCATGGACCGACCATTCGAATTCACTCAGTAGGTTAGAGTCAGTAATAGACAAGTCAAGAGCTGAATGTGTTCCTGTGCCAGGATGTAAATATGTCTGTGAACCGTCATTATAAATGCATAAGTCATTATTTGAAATAAAATCCTCCAGTAATTTACCTTTGGTGTTTGTATTAATACCACCCCAGAGTGGGTTGTGGCCATTTAAATCCCCCATGATTAAACAGCGTTTAGGTAGTTGATCATAAATAGCTTGCAGATCGGTTTGTTGAACAGTTGATGAAGGTGGAATGTACAAAGAGCATAAAGTAAAAGCAACCTGTAATGTGAGTCGGACTGCAACGACTTGAAGATTTGTTTTAAGTGGAACTGAGCTATGGATAATATTGTTCCTCGCCAGGATGGATGATCCACCAGAAGCTCTATCACCGGGGGGAGAAAAACAGTGATATGCATTGAATTGACGGAGGTCAAAAGTATCTGTCTGTTTCAGATGGGTTTCTTGTATACAGAACGCTGACGGCTTAAAACCTTGGACAAGTAACTGTAAATCGGCTAAATTATTCCTCAGTCCTCTACAATTCCATTGTATTATGTGTGAGGACATTATGTGTTCGGAGGATGGACTGGGGATCTACCCCTCACCTTCCTTGAAGGCGACAAGCTATGTGTCCTACCATGGTCTTGTTCGGACACACCCATGTTGTCAAGGGATCCAAACTTATTAAAGATTTGGATCGGGTTTTTGGCCCCTTTTGGGGCTCTGACACTTTGATTCCTTCTTGACTGTTCAGTGTTTGGTTTGGACTTGTTTTTCACGGTTGTCTCTGGTTTAGATGATTGTTTCTGAGATGCTGATGTATCCATCTCAGAAGATGCTTTGGACTGAATGATACTTTTGGAGGAAGACATGGTTTGGGAACAGGACGTCACTTGAGAAGGTTTCACCTGGATTTTAGTAGACAGCAACGTGGGAGCAGAAGTCGAAGTCCAGGTATAATCTGTCTGGCATCCGACTGAAGTACATTCAACTTGTTTCGGTTTCGAGGCTTTAGTAGAAGCAGAGACGGTGGTAGCATAAGTCGGACCCGACTGTTCTTGTGCAAGAACAGTCTTTTTCGCTTCTAAGAATGAAATATTGCGCTCGTGTTTCACCCGCGAAATTTTAGATTACAATTTCCATGTAGGGCACTCTTTGGATGAAGACGGGTGGCAACCAGAACAGTTGACACAAACAGGAGGTTTGTCACACAGACTGCTGTCCTGGCATGTTCCAGCGCATCGTTGGCAAGCAGCTGGACTGTGGCAGGACTTGGACCCATGACCGTACTTTTGACAGTTAAAGCATCTCAAGGGGTTAGGAATAAATGTGTCCACCCTCAAATTGCAATAACCTGCTTTCAGAGATGTGGGATGAACTGGAAGACAAAAAGTGAATAAATAGGTGTTTGTTTTGATAATCTCGTTATTCTTTTTGACCGTGAACCGTTTAACATCAGTAACTCCTTGTGACTGCAATTCTACGACGATGTCAACTTCATTCATATCAGCAAGACAACGCCCAATATCACGGACGATGCCTTTGCTTGTATTCAATGTCCTGTGAGGGGACACCTCAACAGGAACATTTGCCAACGATTTTGTGTTGAGCAGAAGTTTAGATTGTATCTGTTTCTTACACTCAATGAGCAAAGAACCAGATCGTAGCTTTTTAATCTCCTTAACATCACCGGCTAAACCTTCAATGCCCTTTGCCACAGCAAAAGGGTTCAACTTGAGAGGGCCACCATCAGGAGCACACATGACGAGGAAATGAGGCCAATTGTCAGGGCTGGTGAGAGATGTAGGAAGCTCATCCTCTGAGGAAATCGAATCATCGGATTCGTAGGAACGTTTTTTGTGTGGGGGTGCCGTGATTGAAATATATATGTTTCACCCTCCTAGATCCTCACCCACCACGGAGTGTCAACAAGGACGATGTCACATGTCTATGGATCTCCAACAGACGACACCAAGGATACTAGGAGGGTATACTCAAGCAGGATAACATCTCGAAATATATGACCTACCAGATTGGCCCATGAGCCATCGCCTTCTGGCACCAGCATCTAGGCAAATTTTTCATGTTTGAAAATTCATTTATCATATAATATACAACAAATAACAAGTCAATAATGTTTCTAAAATCCAAGCCAAATAATGATAGAGCAATGAAAGTTTTAGTGCTCAGGGCTCGGCATGACCAGCCGATTGGTTGAACCGGGCCCATTCAACCACCCGTCTAGGTGAAGTCAAGGCCGAAGTGGTGTGTTGGGCAAAGGAACACTGTTCCTGGAACCAGTGCCCTCAACCACCAGGCTACCGTCCTCCACCGACACAGGGGCGCAACCCACGGCAAACGGGTTGGTGGACCTAATATCCCCCCCGGGTCCACAACGGGGGGTTGAAGGGCGCTTAGCGTGACCCAGCACCCACCACGAGGAGGTGGCCCTTCATGGGTGCCCCCGCGACGGAAAAGAGCACTAAGTATAGCAATGACGGATAAGGGCACTATTCAAACAATCTTTATTTTAGTACTGAGGAGGCCACAGGCCTATAGTACATTTCATGTATACACTTTTCTAATCAACATGGCTTGATAAATGAAACCTGCAACATTTTTAATTACAGATTTATTTGAAGAATTCAATAGAGAGGAAACAATTATCGATAGATGGATGGACAAAATAGAGTTTTTTAATATATTTTTACGTATAGTATTATTTGCTGGGTATAGTAGAAGAAAATGATATTCGTCTTCTATAACAGTATTATTACAACATTCTATCCTCTCTTTTGTTATTCATAAACCTACCTTTTTCAATTAATAAATCATGAGATGAACAACGGAAACGAGCTAAAGCTATTCTATATTTCTCAACGTTAACACATGATAAATAACGTGAATTATAAATGTGTTTTAAAGATTGAGTAAAATTACATTTTGTAGCTACTGAAATTGTTTCCAACCATTTTTGCTGGTAAATATCTTTTAATCTTTGCGTGAGTGTATTTAGAAACAATGACGAACATTCAACGTTTTGTTCATACCATAAATGATTAAATCCAGTTGAAAAAAAGTAGGTGTTTAACATCTGTTATCCAATTCTTTTAACCTTTTCTGTCATATAGTAACATCATATTATAACATGTTTTGGGTAAACGATAGGATGGCATACTTAATAACCTTATCCAATATTTAACCGCCCTGATTTGTGAAGATAAGAGGAGCGGGTATCTGCCACATTCCCCATATACCGAAACATTTGATGTACTCATCTTTACCCCGATAAATATCTTGCAGGCAAATAAATGTACCTTTTCTATGGAATCAAAGTATTTAAATCCCATATTTCAGCACCATACAGTAGAATCGGTTTGATTTTAACATCAGATATTCTAAAAAAAGGATGTTAGACTTAAATCCCCGAGTACTTTTACATTTCTCAGTACACCTATCAATACCTTTTGTGCATGAACAGATGCATATTTTGCATGTACCAACCATTAAAGATGATTAGTGAAATATACACCAAGGTATTTATATGAAGTCGTAGTCTCCATAGTTCTGCCTTTATAAAACCCTTTTCCCTTTTTGATAATTTCACCCCTTTTTTAAAAACGACTACTTTCGTTTTATCCATATTTACAGTTAGACATGATTTTTCACAGTAGTTTCCTAGTTCGTTAATATGCTTCTGTAGGCCATTAATAGTACTTGAGATGAGAACAATATCATCTGCAAATAATAAAAGGAAAAGATGAAAACATATCAGGATGCACCTAGATACCATGTGAACAATTGTTTTCAATATGTACTGCTAGTTCATTTAGAAAGTAGGACAACAAAAAAAGGACTGAGTACACAACCTTGCCTTACTCCAATAAGTACATCGAACGTTTCAGAGAGTTTAGTGTTATTCCTGACACAAGCTTTAACATTACCATACATGTTACTTAACAGATTGGTCATTTTGAGGCGAAGTCCATTTGTGTTACACAGTCTCCATAGCTTATGTCTTTGCACAGAATCAAATACTTTAGAAAAATCGACAAACAATGCATATAACCTGCCCCTTTGAGTATTTAAATATCTTTGTATCACACTCTATAATATAAACATGCTATCAATTGTGTATATCCCTGTCTAAATCCAGCCTGGGATTCATTTAATTTATTCATTGTTTCTCCCCAAAATATCAATCTTTGGTTGATGATTGTGGTGAAAACTTTACTAAATATGATTAACAGTGTGATTCACCTGTAGTTATCATCATTGTTCAAATTACCTTGCTTGTGTAAAGGAACTATTATCCCAACAGACCAGGCGGTAGGAAATGTCCCTCTCTCTAATATCAGATTGAAAACTAACACAAGATAAGGCAGTAGAAGATCAGCAGAATACTTTTAAAAAATCTGGAATTAAATCATATATTCCTGGGGATTTGTTGAGTTTAAGGTTGTTTATGCTATCTAAGATCTCTTCTCTGGATATTGGAGAGTCAAGAATTTCTTTTGTAAGGTCACTGTTTGGGTCATCATGTAACAAAAAGTCATGGTCATCACTTTCAGTATTTCTCTCAGTATCTACATTTTCACCAGAAAACAGTGTTCTAAAGTGGTGAAACCACTCTTGGGTTTGGATATTGCTTTTTGGAACTCGCTTTCTGTTTAAATATTTCAATTCGTACCAAAACCTTTTGGAGTCATTAATGTTATTTTCTATTTTATTCTGTTTCTCTTTATAATATGCAGTGCGTTTCTGCTTACAAAAGGCATTATATTTATTTCTTGATAAATTATATTGTTCCAATGAGGATTTATCTTTACGTTTTCTAAACTTCTTCAGTGATTTACAGCGTTCAGTTTTAAGTTTTCTACCTTCATCATCATACCAATCATCAAAATTAGTTTGCATATTTCCTCACTTTCTTTCATTATGTGATGCTGCTAGACAAACGGCGTCTACAATAAAGTCAATGCTAGTATCAATACATGTAAACGCACTATCGACTGACTTGTCTCAGAGGTTTTGCACAGAATCTGATAAAATCTTTTGTCTAAAATATTCAAGTTTGTCATTATCTCAAACAAATTTGAAAGCATTATTATATTTGTTGTTATGTGCACATGTGCATGATTCTCTGATATGAAGCGCACGTAATTTCATAGTGACCGGGAGATGTGCTGATTCAGTACGAGATGGTATCGCAAAGTCGGTTACACAATCAAACAGAGATGCAGAGGAGATAATATATAGTCTACCACACTTGCACCGTTATTACCAATGTAAGTAAAATCTCCAATCTTAGAGTCGGAGCCACATCGCCCGTTCATTGTGTGAATGTTAAGTACCAGCGTAGAGATCAAGGAGCCATCTACCGAAGTTGTTTATTATCTTATCGGTAGAGTAACGTCTTAGATTAAAATTATCACATATAGAATCTAACAGTGGAAAAGTTTGGTTTTCAACTTGTTCAAGTAAATCATCTTCAACAAAATCTGCATCGGTTCCTGTTCGTGCATTGAAGTCTCCACCGCATAAGATAAAAATATCTTCATGGACAACATTAGGTATTTCTAGGAGACTGTCTTGAAACATACTGATACCATTTTACAAGATAAGGATGGTTTGTTGTACCAGGTAGATGATTCTGGATGAACATAAGCACATGCATATAACAGATCATGATCTGAACCAAACAGGTTTTTATCAAACATAATAAATACAGCATTTCAGTAAGTTTTGACCACAGTGCAAACTTCTCAAATTCTTTCCTTATCAAAACAGATATTCCACCAGATAGTCTGCCACAGTTGCAGATTCGTTCTGCATGTTTGGAAATAGAAAAGTAGTCTGAGAATACGTGTTCTAAATCTAAGCGTTCCGCCCAAGTCTCAGTTAGACCAATTATACAAAAATTGTGCAGGTATCTAATAAAGTCAGATTCACTGAGTTTATGTATGATACCTGATATGTTCCAATATATAAAATGAATGTCTTGATCCGGTATATTTGGGTTTTCCCGAGGTATATCACTGTTATGTGATAATAAAGTGCCGTTGAATGTTTATTGATGAATTCGGCCTGGCCTAAACCCTATCTATGTTGTGCCCTGGAGGAACGACGAGGTGCAGACCTGTACTGGTGTTGCTGTTGGTGTCGTCCATGTTGGTGTTGTTGTGGCTGTTGGTTGCTGTTCTTACCTTGGGAGGAGCTGTTCTCTCCAGAGCACTCAGTAGGGGTCTCAGCAGATGTGGTCTCTCTTGGTTCATCCACTAACTTACTCCCCTTCAAGAAAAACCTTCTGTCAGGATGTTCGCGTCTCTTCCTAGGGAGTTCTTGTCTCCGTGCAGCCGTGAGGTCATTGGCGATGCCAATTCCATTCTCTCTTAGAATATCCCTCAGTTTCACACTGTGCCATTTGTCCTCCCAATGCAACATTCTCACAATAACAGGCCTATTACAATCTGATTTCCGGGTAGATTTCCTGTGTGCCATCTCTATGTCTCTTGGTGTTAGTGGTGGTAATTTCTTAACCTCTCTAGCAGTGTTAAGTACCTCCAGATCCCTGGTCTTGCTCTCAGTCTCTTTAGCTGAAGACTCTTGTATGCCATACAACACCATATCATTTCTTCTACTCCTCGGTTCCTGATCCTCTATCCTCTTCTCTAATTCACATAGGTAGTTGTCTGTATCTATGACCCTGTCATTCAGAGCATCTATATCCACTCTAAGTATATCCTGTTCTTGTTTAGTGTTGCCAATGTCAGTCCTTAGCGTAGTGATTTCAGACTTAAGAGATTTTATGTCCTACTTGACTGATTTGATTTCTCCACAAACTCTATCCTCTGAGTCCTGAATCCGTTTGAAAATATAGCTGTGTATTTCCTCCACTTCTCTACTCATAGGCCCTGGGTTCAGTTCTACATCGCCTGCTAGGTGTATAGTTGATGGTTGGAGTGCAGAACCCAATATGATAGGTCGTAGTATAAACAAGGTGGTTGGGCTTGTGACGTCACAACTAGCACACATGTGTAAACATTGATCAGTTGACAACATGGGTGATATCAAGTATCAAGCTGTTCCCCGTACCTGATCAGTGAGGAGAGAATCAGACGTATCGCAATCACTAACGAGCATATGGTGAGTCGATAGGGCATGTCCGAGCTGTCAGTGTATGACGTGTACCTGTAGTGTACCTGGTCTACCTGCCGCGTACCTCTCGGGTGCTTGAAACGTCCAATCCTCGCGCGAAATATCTATCATCATGAATGATAGTCTATGCTAGGACCCTTACTGGATATCTGTGGCAGTTTATGTGTGTGTTGGTAGTGAAAATATTGTATTACCAGGCTTTTTTCTTCTCAGCAAATTTTCTCAGCTTCTCGTTGGGGGCGCATAACTCTCCAAGGGCACTAAGTGAGTGAGTGAGTGAGTGAGTGAGTTATTATTTAACGTCACATCGGCAATATTGCAGCCATATCGTGACGAGAACATTTTATAATTAAATTAAAGATGAATAAAGTGAGAAATTAAAAAACTTGTTGACGAAGAACAGTAAAACTACTAGTGTATCACAGATATCCATTTTTAAACTAGCAATTAAATCTAAAATATTGGCACTATAAATGACAATACAATATAAAAACAGGCTGTATATTGCAAACGACTGAAGGTAAATCACCATACTAGGGACCATGGGGACTTACAGTACATTTGCTTCCTGCATGGACCCTAGCTGGATTTAATCACCCCCTCAGCCGTTAGCAATTAAGACATATCTAAGTATAGCAGTGACGGATAAAGGCACCAGGTGTAACACTGACGGATAAGGGCACCAAGTGTAACACTGACGGATAGAGGCACCAAGCATAGCCGTGACGGATAAGGGAACTAAGTATAGCAGTGATGGATAAAGGCACTAAGTATAGCAGTGATGAATTAAGGCACTAAGTATAGCAGTGATGGATTAAGGCACTAAGTATAGCAGTGATGGATTAAGGCACTAAGTATAGCAGTGATGGATAAAGGCACTAAGTATAGCAGTGATGGATTAAGGCCTTAAGTATAGCAGTGATGGATTAAGGCACTAAGTATAGCAGTGATGGATTAAGGCACTAAGTATAGCAGTGATGGATTAAGGCACTAAGTATAGCAGTGATGGATTAAGGCACTAAGTATAGCAGTGACAGATAAAGGCAACGAATAGGGATACCAGGTATAGCGGTAAGGGATAAGGGTACTAGGTATAGCAGCGACGGATAAGGGCACTAAGTATAGCAGTGACAGATAAAGGCACTAAGTATAGCAGTGACCGATAACGGCACTAAGTAAAGTGAGTGATTGAGTGAGTGAGTTTAGCTTTACGATGCACTCAGCAATATTCCAGCTATATGGCAGCGGTCTGTAAATAATCGAGTTTTGACCAGACAATCCAGTGATCAAAAGCACAATTGCACAATTGCACAATTGGGAACCGATGACATGTGTCAACCAAGTCAGGGAGCCTGACCACCTGATCCCGTTAGTCGCCTCTTACGACAAGCATAGTCGCCTTTTGTGGCAAGCATGGGTTGCTGAAGACCTATTCTACCCCGGATCTTCACGGGTCGGCACCAAGTGTAGCACTGACAGATAAATGTAATAAGTATAGCAGTGACAGATAAGGGCACCAAGTATGTCAGTGACAGATAAAGGCATCATGTATTATAGTGAAGGATATTGTCACCAACTATTGCATGAGCGGATAAACGTATTACAATTACCACCGTGTGGAGAAAGGGATGTTTTCACACAGTCTACTTTCTCATAACTAATATATCACGAGTTAGCATTAGCATCACAAACCATTACACACACGAGTTGCTGGCTATCATCCAAATACTTCTTTTCACATTCCATAAGGTTATCATCGACATTAACAGTACCCATGTCCACGTCATTAATCCTTGTGAGTGAGAGGTGAGGTGAGGTGAGGTGAGGTGAGGTGAGGTGAGGTGAGGTGAGGTGAGGTGAGGTGAGGTGAGGTGAGGTGAGGTGAAATTGGGTTTAACGTCGTGCTTGAGAATATTTCGTTCATATGACGGCGTGCATTCGTGTGTATGTGTATGTGCGGCTTGCTTGTACTAGCCCAGACTGAAGCTGGTTTTATAGTGCTAGCCCACTGAGATACCATGCCGCAGTGAAGCATGAATACCCCACTCAGACACATTATACTGACTCCGAGCCCACCAGTCCTTGTTGTACCCATTAATGCCGAGCGCCAGGCAGGGACCAACAAGTACCATATTTGAACGTCTTTTGGTATGACACGGCCGGGGATCGAACCCGCGACCTTCCGCTCTCCGGGCAGACGCTCTAACCACTACACCACGGAGTTAGTGGAGTGAGTGAGTGAGTGAGTGAGTTAGCATTTAACGTCACCTCGGCAATATTTCAGCCATATAGTGACGAGAAATGTTTTACAAAACAATAAATTAAAGTTGCTAAATAATCAGTCATCGAAGGACTGTAAAATAACTAGAGTATCACAGATGGAGCATGAACATGTAAAACTATTTTATTTACGAAGACAATACACTATAAAAACGGGCTATAGATCGCCAACAATAGGAACCATGGGGACTTATAGTGTGGCATGAAATGACCAATTACCCAATCGATCTCAAACCGTGCAAGTGGATGTTTGTCAGACAACCTAATCACATTGTAAATCACCGATTTTATGCATTTGTATTAAAGAATCTGTCAATGTAACTGTCAACAAAATAACCAGCAGAACGCAAACTGCTTGCAGAGAGAGGGAGCCAATGACCTGTAACAGCGGCAGTGTTGGGTCAAGAATGACAAGAATACATGTACTACGTTTTAAAACACAGGACGTGAAAATTTTACTTTGAAAGTTTTTGGGACTTACGTACCCTCTCAGGAGGACAATCATTTTACGCTACTTCAACCCCCTTTGAGGATACAGCCACTAACCATCTAAGCTGATAATCTACACTACCAATCATTAAAACACATCTATCTACAGAACATATTTATCAAAATTCATTAATTAAATCAATTTCTTTAAAAAAAGCGAACATTAAATGAAGATGAACAGAATTAAAAAGATCCTTAACAGTTTTAACATTGAAATATTTATCCCTTATGATGGAGAATTCAAAACAGTCAAGCAGGAGATGCTTGACTGTGACTCTCTCATCATAAGGGATACAAAACGGAGGATCTTCATCTTTAAACAGATATTTGTTAGTGTACCTTGCATGGCTAATACGACATCGTCGCATGATGACCTCTTCAAATCTGGACTGACAACCCAAGTAGGTGTAACCAATATAGGGTTTTATTTCATGTAATTTATTCATACCTACTTGGGTGTCCCACTTCTTTTGCATCAGATCACGGATGTAAGTTCTAATGCTAGCTTTGTAATCAGAGTATGGGATCAGAAGTGGTGTCACAGATTTGTTGAGTGCTGCCTTAGCAGCAATATCAGCCATTGTATTCCCAGAAATGCCAACGTGGCTGGGTAACCAACAGAGTGAGTGAGTGAGTGAGTGAGTTAAGATTTAAAGTCACATCGGCAATATTGCAGCCATATCGTGACTAAAACTAGTTCTAAATTTATAATACATGCATATAATATATAAAACCCTGTCAACGAAGGACAGTAAAACCACTAGATTATCACAGATTAAGTTAAAACTAGCTAGCATATATCTTTAAAAGTAGAAAATTATTTCTGGACAATACAATGTAAAAATGGGCTATAGGTCGCCAACAATTGAAGGTAGATCACCATCCTAGGGACCATGGGGACTTACAGTGCCTTTGCTACCTGCATGGACCCTAGTTGGATTTACACCATCCCTTCAGCCATTGGCGACAGAAGAGAAATCTAGCCATAAATTAAAAACACACTTATGCTACGATTAAAAAGCAGGTACACTTAGATTGACTAAATGTTTTGCGACTTACGTACCCTCTCAGGAGGACAATAATTTTACAATACTTCAACCCCCATTGAGGATACAGCCACTAACAATCTCAGTTGCTAATCTAAACTACCAATAATAAAATATATATCTAATTACAAATCACTCGACAAATCTATTTTTTTTTAAAATGCAATAATTAAATGAGAACTGACATTATTAAAAAGATCCTTCAGAGTTTTGGATTTGAAATAGATATCCCTTGTGATGGAATATTCAATGCAATCAAGCAAGACATGCTTGACTGTGATCCTTTCATCACAAGGGATACAAAACGGAGGATCTTCGCCTTTCAATAAATATTCATGAGTATATCTGGTATGGCCAATGCGACATCGTCGCATAATGACCTCTTCAAATCTGGACTGACAACCCAAGTAGGTGCAACCAATGTAGGGTTTTATTGCATGTAATTTATTCATACCTACTTGGGTGTCCCACTTCTTTTGCATCAGATCGCGGATGTATGTTCTAATGCTGGCTTTATAATCAGAGTATGGGATAAGAAGTGGTGTCACAGATTTGTTGAGGGCTGCCTTAGCAGCAATATCAGTCATCGTGTTCCCAGAAATGCCAACATGGCTGGGCAACCAACAAAAGACGATGTCGCATGGGCCAGTAGCAAGTTCATTGTACAATTCAATAATTTCTAATAAAAGTGGATGTTTGCAAGAAAGATTTTTAATAGCCTGAAGGCACGAAAGAGAATCTGAAAAGATGATATATTGTTTATATTTACGGTGTTTATTAATATATTTAAGAGCTGTTAGTATTGCGTTTGCTTCTGCTGTGAAAATTGAACTGTCATTGGGTAATCTGGAAGATATTGTTTTGGACCCAATGACAGTGGCACAAGCAACCGCGCCACCATCCTTGGACCCATCTGTAAATAAGGATTTATATGTATTATATTTACTTTTTAATTGATTATATTCTTGTTTATATTGCAATTCATTAGTTTCTGCTTTCTTAAACTTAGTCAGTGTGAGGTCGACCTGTGGCCTAACCAATTGCCAAGGAGGAGAAGAAAGAAGACGGGAAGGAGATATATTTTCCAGCTCAATGCCGGCAGCAGTAATGAATGGCTTAGTCGTGAGCCCAAGAGGCGGAACAAGAGAAGATTTCTTGTTGTACAAATCCTCATAAAGAGGTTTAAAGATACAGTGAAATGCAGGATTAGACTCGTTAGAATATAGTTTGGTAATATATTGTAATGATAGTTTTATACGGCGTTGTGCAAGAGAAGGCTCATCGGCCTCGACGTAGAGACTGTCAACAGTAGATGTTCTAAATGATCCAAGACAAAGTCTCAGATCTTGGTGGTGGACAGAATCTAATAGTTTTTTAGTTGCTTTTGCAGGTTCTACCATATACGATGGAGCCATAATCAAGCTTCGAGCGGACCAATGATCTATACTGGTGTAGGAGGGTAGTTTGGTCCCTTCCCCACTTTGAATTAGAAACAACTTTCAATAAATCAAGTGCCTTCAGGCATTTAGCTTTTAGGGATTTGACATGCGGAAGAAAGGTTAAATGGGAGTAAAAAATCAGACCTAAGAACTTGGCCTCTTTTACAACCTTGATGGGAGTGCCATTTAAAAACAGTTCTGGGTCTTTATGTGGTTTATATTTACGGCAGAAATGTATGCAATTAGTTTTTGATTTAGAAAATTAAAAGCCGTTTTCCAGACACCATTTATCTATTTTATTTAAACACAACTGTAGTTGCCATTCAATAGTATGCATATTCTTGCCGCGACAAGAAATGTTAAAATCATCCACAAAAAGTGATCCATCAATTGAATCATTTAAAACCTTGGATAAGCTGTTGATCTTAATGCTAAAGAAAGTGACAGACAAAATACTTCCTTGTGGAACACCCTGATCCTGATTATAATGGTCAGACAGGGATGAACCCACTCGAACTTGAAATTGTCTGTCTGTTAAAAACTGTGAAACAAAAAGAGGCAAACGACCCCCCAAACCAAAATCATGTAAATCCTTTAAAATGCCATGCTTCCAGGTTGTATCATACGCTTACTCAGGTTCAAAGAATATCGATACAGCATGTTGTGCATTTACTGTTGCATTTTTAACAAAGGATTCTAGTGGTACCAAATGATCAATGGTACTACGATTTTTCCTGAAACCACATTGAATATTGGTTGTAAGGTTATTGTTTTCAAGAAACCATTTTAATCTATTGTTTACCATTCGTTCCATGGTTTTACAGACACAACTCGTTAAAGAGATTGGTCTGTAATTAGACGTATCAGTATGATCCCGGCCAGGTTTTGGAATAGGGACTACAATGGCATGACGCCACGAAGTTTGGAAATTCCCTTAAGTCCATATTTGATCAACGATTTCTAAAAGGATTTCTAAACATGATTCCGGCAAATGTTTCAAGAGCTGATAGTGAATATTATCAGCTCCTGTTGCTGTATCATGAGCTTGCTCAAGGGCGGTATGGAGCTCATGTAACGAAAATAGTTCGTTATAATCTTCACCATTGTCTGAGTTAAAATTGATCCTTTTCTTCTCCTGTTGTTTCTGATACTTTTGAAACTCAGGGACATAATTAGAAGAATATGAATGCTTGGCAAGAGTTTCACCAAGTGTATTTGCAATGTCAGTTTTATTAGTCAATAAATCACCGTCCTTCAAATGATGAACGGTAGATTTGGAACCTTTGCCCTTTATTCTTTGGATCATGTTCCACACCTTTGACATAGGTGTACGTGAATTTATTTTAGAAACATAATTTCGCCAAGACAGACGCTTATTTCGTCTTGCCTTAGCATTAGTAATTTTGACTTTGTCTAGATTATGGACAGTAGGGTGTTTGCGAAAATATTTTTCGGCCTTTTTCCTACATTTTCTGGCCTGTTTGCATTCATTAATAAACCATGGTTTACGAATATGTGGAATTGCAGAGAACTTAGGAATTGTTTTGTCAGCAATGTGATTTAGTATATCCGAAAAAGACTGTATAGGATCTTTACTGTTCCTAAAAAGATCATGCTTTAAGTGTTCAACACACAGATTCTCATATAATGACCAATCAACCCTGGCGAAATTTCTCCTTGACAAAGGTGGATCATTACTAGGGCTGATTGTTTTGAGAATGGTAGGGAAGTGGTCACTCCCACGTAGGTCATCATAGACTATCCATTCAAATTCATTAAACAAGTTTGAGTCAGCGAGACAGATCCAGGGATGAATAAGTTCCCGTAGCTGGATGAGGATAAGTGGCTGAATCCTCATTCAAAATACATAAATTATTATCGGAAATGAATTCCTCAATAATTTTACTTTTAGTATTAGTATGGACACTACCCCAAAGCGGGTTGTGTCCGTTCAGATCGCCCATAATGAGACATGGCTTTGGCAGCTGATCATACAGATTTTGCAGATCCGACAGTCGGATATCAGAAGATGGAGGGACATATAAACTGCACAGAGTCAGTGCAACGTGTAAGGTCAGTCGAACAGCTCAGTCTGAAGATTGGTATTAAGTGGGACAGGGCTATGTATTATATCTCGCCGCACTAAAATAGAAGCGCCTCCAATAGCTTTATCCCCTGGAGGAGAAAAGGAATGATAATCACTGTACTGTCTTAAGTTAAAGGTATCAGTATTTTTAAGATATGTCTCCTGAAGACACAATGACGACGGTTGAATATCTTGTATTAGTAATTGTATTTCATTAAAGTTGGTCTTCAAACCTCTGCAATTCCACTGAATTTTATTGGCCAACTGGGTCATGGTGGCTCAATTGGCGATCTCTCTCGAGAATGTGAGTTGGGTAGGCTCCTCCGTCTGTCCTGTGAGTATGGAGTAACCTCCAAATCTAGAGGTCCAAACGAGTTTTGTGTAAGTACCTCTGAAGGTGATGAGACATTAGGCGATTTGTCTCTATTTACTTTTTCTCCTTTTTTCTTCTTTGGTTGATCTCCTAAGTCAAGTCAGTCTGACATGCAGTTGACTACACGGCTACAGAGCGGGATACTGCAGCTGAATATGTGATATTCTGAAGAGTTGAAGGCTGATTATTGAATATTTGTTTCGCATCAAGGTATGGAATATTCTTTTCACATTTTATCATTTTGACAATCTGCACCATCATGATTGTCCCCACTGCAGAATTACGGCATGAGTAGGTCCCATGACCAAAATGCTGACACTTGTAACGCCGGAGTGGATTGGGGATATACACATCCACCCCGATGTTAAAGTAACCTGCCTTGATCGACTGGGGAAGAGCTGATCTGGAAAAAGTCAAGAGATAGGTGTTGGTTTTATTATTTTCCCTTCTTTTTTGATCGTAAAACGCTTCACCGCTGTAACAGCCTGATCTTCAAGCTCTGCAGCCATGTCCTCCTCGGACATGTCAGAGAGACAGCGAGCCCTGTCTTGTATAATGCCACGGCAAGAATTGAGAATCCTGTGCATGGACACAGCAACCTCCACATTGGCAAATGTTTTGACAGACAAAAGATTTAGAGATTGCTGTTTCCGTGCGCACTCCACCAGAAGTGAACCACTACGGAGCCGGGTGACATTTTTAACCTCTCCACAAATCCCAAGGATAGCTTTGGATATGGCAAATGGGTTTAGTTTTATTAGTAGAAAATCCGAAGCTTCAATTACTAGGAAACGAGCCCATGAATCAATGTTTGGCGAATTTGTTTCAGTAGAGTGATCAAGTTCGTCTAGTCGTCGCTTTTTCTCGTATCGAGATGAACCAGCTTGTTGGGATGCCATCATGAAAGGAAAAGTATTCAGCACCCCTGCTCCCCACCCACCATGGAGTGTCAACAAGGACGGTGTCAAAGAGCACCGAATATCCAAGATGCTGACGCCAGGGATACAGAGGTGTTATACTCCAGAGACAACGACACAAATAGTTGTATTTATCTACTAATTCAATGTCAGGCTGGTTCGGCCCATGACAATAAATTGGAGACATACATCATTTGGAGGTCATTATCACCAGATTGGCCCATGAGCCACCGCCTTGGCCATAGGACTCTAGGCAAGTTAACTTAATAATTTGAACATTGAGGATAAAAAAATAACCAAGGCCCCAAATAAGCAAATGTGCAAATAATAGATTCACCATGCACAGGGCTTGGCGTGACCAGCCGATTGATAGAACCGGGCCAGTTCTACCACCCGTCTAGGTGAAGTAAGGGCCAAAGCCCAGGATCCCATTGCCCTCAACCACCAGAATCCCGTCCTCCACCGACACATGGGTGCAACCCACGGCAAACAGGTTGGTGGACCAAATATGTCCCCGGGTCCACAAAGGGGGGTTGAAGAGCGCTTAGCCTTACCTAGCACCCACCACGAGGAGATGGCTCTTCACGGGTGCCACTACACCACGGAGGCGGTCCTTATGAGTCAGACGCCATGTAGCAGCAGTAACGGCTTTATAGCTGCAGGTGGGCAGGGGAAATGTCACTCCCGGTTGTATGCTACTGCAGTAAAATCACATCAATGCATATCGACAAAGAGCGTACAGAAGGGTATATCTTAGGATAAAGGACATGACTTTATATATCTGTATTTTCTGTTTGTTGTTGAATATGGCTGTCAGCATTATCCCAACTATTTTGGTGGCGGCCTGAAAATATACAGTCTAGACAAAACGAGCAAGTGATTGTTTGGTAAATCTAATTGTGTATCCGAATGTAAGTCATTATTTTTTAGTTTAAGGTTTGGTTATATATGGGAAAAGGGCGACCTAAATGTTTCACATCTGAATTCCTATCGCGACTAATATTTGTTCATGAACAAGACTCGCATAGTTTACTTTAAAAAGGGAAGAAGAATTTATCGTACTCATATTTTCTCGTTTGGTACAGAGATATACCTTAGTTTTGTAACCTGGTGTCATCACTGATAATCAGTGCTGTATTTATCTACTTTACAGGTGTTTTCTCCTTTACACCAAATGGAATCTGTTGTTTATTTAGACAACACACGGGGCTTCATTTGTGCGGACGTTTTGTTTCCATATGTTTTTTGACGGGTGCCAGCGTGGAGACAGGATACGCTCTTTGGTGGACTTTCAGTGAGTGGTAAATTATGTTTGAAGCCGCATCGAACTATTCGCGGCAAGAGGAGTGTAGTTACAATCCACGGGCAAAATTTGAATATTTTACGAGGGCTTCATATGCTTATCCCTGCTAAAGGAACCTACGTGCTTAGAGATAGGGTGTAAGTCCTGTCCATGGTCAACCGGAAGTGGTCGTCATCAACTACCATTTTCCTGATAAACAGTCGATCCCGGTAGAGAGTTTATCCCAAACTTTGTAACATTTTGATATTTCCAAGTATTAAATGTTTATTAAATCGACTTGTCATATACTAATTGACTGTGTGGAATTTTCATCTGGTAGGGATTCACATTATGATGCGATCAATCTGAAAGATCTATTTTCCCGCGTCAACTGACATATTATTTGATAGCTATTTGAGGGAAGTTGACCTGTACCATAAATTGTAACTATGTAATGTGAATGACTGACTGCTTGGTTTTTAATTGGGTGCTATGTGAATGACGTACTGCTTGTTTTTTAATTTGGTGCTATGATATTTTTTATTTGTAAATAATAATGTAATAAATATATATGTAACAACAACTCTTTACGGACTTTGTATTTAAAATGTGTATGACTTCAGACTTGATCTCGTCTGGCTGGAATAATGCTTCGGTGACGTAAAGCCCAACTCAACTCAACTCAAACAATAGGAAAGCAATGTTATCAAAAGGGAGTTTTCCATTGCGTAACAAACGGTTGAACTTCATCCAGGTGTCAATCCAGCTAACAATTTCACGTTGTCACAAAGTTGTCACAGCGTAATGCTTTCGTTGTTACAACGTTATTCGGGGCGGTGGGGTAGCCTAGTGGTGAAAGCGACCCGGGATCGATTCCCCACATGGGTACAATGTGTTAAGCCCATTTCTGGTGTCCCCCTCCGTAGTATTGCTGGAATATTGCTAAAAGCGGCGTAAAACTAAACTCACTCACTCACTACAACGTTATTCTGTGGATTCACATTAACGTTGTCAGAATGCCATTTTTACGTCGCCGCAAGGTTTACGTTATTTGATGCTAGCATTGTCTTACGTTCTATTTAACGTTCATACTTCAATAGTTTTCCAAGTAATGAATAGTACATAGAATCAAAAGCAGAAATTCACTTCAATGTTTATTCGTCAATTCGCATGTTGTTTTGGTTGTGTGTTTTCTGAACCTGAACCTGAATAGTGAAAAAGAATCTCTGAAAAGTTTTACAGGAAACTCTGTGACACCAAGTTATAAGAAACGTTGTTATAACGTTGTGAGGAGCCAACAGCATAACGTTTCCTCAAAGTAAATTTGCAACGTTGTTATTACGTTGAAACATAATGATATAAAATGACGAAATACTAACGTTGTGGCAACGTTGTGTCATGACGTTACCAATCTACAACCTGGGAAGGTGCCCTGATTCTTTCAAAGCTGGAATCACACCTGGAAGAAGTTCAGTGACCTTGGACGTGGCATTCTCCTCTGTATCAACAACTGTTTTACAGCGACTGCTGGTGCTGCTGGTGCTGCTGCACGCAACGTCGTGGTCAGTGTTATTTTCATCAGCCTGGTTTCTTATTTCATGATGGGAATCCCTACCAGTTGAAAATTCCACACAATCAAGCAGTATATTCTTATAAGACAAGTCGATTTAATAAACATTTACTACTTGGAAATATCAAAATCTTACAAAGTTTGGGATTCATTCTCTACCGGGATCTACTGTCTATTGGGCGAATGATAGTTGATGACTACCAACTTCCGGTTGAGCATGAACAGGGCTTACCCCAAGTGGTAGGGAGAGGCAGAAATTCCTGATGTGTGAGAGGCATTCACAGTTAATGTAACGTGTGTATGTTTTTACAGTTGAGTGTTACAGTATAGCAATACTCCAGCAATATCACGGTGGGGGACACCAGAAATGGGCTTCACACATTGTACCCATGTGGGGAGTCGAACCCGGGTCTTCCGCGTGACGAGCGAACGCTTTAACCACTAGTGTATCCCTCTGTAACATACTTCATGTATGGAAAGCTGTAATTTGAGTTTTAAGCATTTATAGAATGATTTCATGCCCAATGAAATTTGATTAGATTTTAAAGTTCGCTTGCTGTGACAGTCTCTTCTAAATCAATTGTGAAACTGAGAAAGAAAGAAACCAATGAGATGAGATGAATTCGCCTATTGCTCATGATATATTGTTCTACGTCGAATATAAAATAGGAGCCTTGACGACGACCTTTCAAATATGTCCTTTTCAACGAAACAGTAAAAATTGGAATTCAAAATCTACTTTTTTAATTCATTTTGACATTCAGTAAGTGAATAAGTATGGTTTTACGCCGCTTTTCGGAATATTCCAGCAATATCACAGCATTACATTCCGTCTAGTGAGTGAGTTGGGAGTTATGGCCACATCACACAACACATACATTCATGACACGAAAACTAATAATGCAAAAAGAAATCGATGACAGTAAAACCATAAGAATAAAGATGTAAAATTAGCGTGTAAATCTAGACCTGCAGACAAAAGAAGAATCTGTAACAGGCTATAGATCGCCAACACCACAAAATAAAGGTCGATGACCATTCAAGTACTACGGGGACCTTTCCTTTCTGCATGGACCCAAGCATGGATCCTAGCATGGACCCTAGCTGGATTTACACCATCACTTCAGCTGTTGGCGATTGTGCAATTTATTTTTCAATTTCTTGTAAATTTAATCTGAAATATGACAAGGGTATTTTGCAATCCGAACCTGATTAAATGTAGCCATGTTTGCAGCGTTTGAAGCTTAACACTATCCTCTTGGAAAGGAAATGGTTGAACAATTTTAAAAACCAACCCCTCAAAAGATATTGTTTTATTATACAGTTGGTGTATTGTGACACACATTGAAATAGCAAAACAAAACCCTCTGTTATAGAAATAGAAATCGTAAATGTGGTATCATGTACAAGTTTTATATTGTCCTTCATAAAATTCATTTCAAAATGATTGGTTTCAGATAGTTTTCAGGCGCTTTCAAAAACATATGACGCCGTGCTGGAGGATGTGCACGTTTTGTTTTCTTCTAACTTCATGTATATAATGTACACAGAAAAAAGGAAAATTAGTTTAATAACTTTATCGAACATTTGCCAGAATCATGAACGGTAATGTTCAGTAACATTGTCAGATTGCCTGGAGCATAATGGTGAGGTCAAAGAGAATAGATCTATCTTGTTCTGTGCACAAACACATTTAATATTGTCATCGCTTGTTTTATTGTTCGGTTATTGTCAATATTTGCTAAAGCTCAAATATGACATAGTTTATGGCGTACATGAAGATGTGCGTCAGTCATCAAAGCAGGGTTCCCTTTCCCGCGTAAAATGACAGCACGTGGGTTGATGGCACGCTTCACAACAAACGGTTCCAATGCAATTCCCTGTATTGACTTGTACCATATGCTCCCGAATGTTTCAGGTGAACAATCTATCAGTCTTTGCACTTTTTATGCCATCGGTGGTGCAGTGTAAGCTATTGATAGTCCCTGCTTCAACTAACTGATATGAGTGAGCGAGTGAGTATGCTTTTACGCCGCGTTTAGCATTATTCCAGCAATATAAGGGCGGGGGTATCAGAATAGAGCTTCATACGTTGCACCCATGTGGGGAATTGAACCTGCGCCTTTAGCATGACGAGCAAATACTTTAACCACTGGGCTACCCCATAGCCCCACTAACTGATGTCAACATACAAGCAGCCATATTTGCTTAAAGCTCTTCTGGTATCAACATGCAAGAACCATTAAGGAACCATTTAGCCTCAAGGCCCTTCTGATATCAATAAACGAGCGACCATTTAGGTTTAAAGCCCAACCATTTGTGCTCAAGACATTCTGATATCAACATACTAGGAACAATCTGGGCTTAAGGCTCTTCTGACGTCAACATACGGGTAACCATTTGGGATTAAGACCCACTCTGATGGTGACATACGAGCAAGCACTTGGCACTTGGGCTTCTGATATCCACACACTAAGAACCACCTGGGCTTAAGGCCCTTCTGATATCAACATACGAGCAAACATTCGGGCTTAGGGCCCCACAGGTGGTAACATACGAGCAAAGACTTGGGTGCCCTTCTGATATACACATGCTAAGTACCATCTGGACTTAAGTCCCACCTCAAATGGATGGCACAATGTTTTAGGTATCACGATATGATGCATGTGGAGTTGTTTGTTTACCGCCGTTGCCATGATCGTTCCTATTCATCCAAACGGTGATGTAACATTGACATTGTTTTTGTTTATAACTAATTAAACCGAAAGTTACTATTTTTTTAGAAAATGGGAAACTTCAGTGTTTTCTCTTCAGTGTTGATGAATTTGTTTTTAAAAATATTTCATTGTGAAGGAAATATTAGACTCGGTACCACTCGACGTGATGTGCCTGAAGTCAACAATGGTCTCTTTGCAGCTGTGTGCCGAGAAATTTTTGCGAACACATTTTCAATGCGCGGACGTTTCTGTTTTAAGGTATATAAATTAATTGAAGATTATATATTTAGAAAGATGAGAATTAATGCATTCCACACATAATTCAAATGACACGTAAATCCGACTTATTGAATAATTATTGCAAGTTTTATTTGGGGATGTCATTATGCTGCTCTCCTGTCGAACGGGTTCGACAGTAGCATTGAGAGGATTAAGGCCCCCGATGATAACACATGAGCAACCATTGCGGTGTAAACCCCTTCTGATATCAACAAACGAAGAACCATTTGGGCTGAAGACCCTTCCGATATCAACAAATGAAGAACCATTTGGACATAAAGCTCTTCCGATATCAGCAAACGAGGACCATTTGGGCTTAAGACACACGCACCCACCCCCACACATACACATACCCGCACCCCAGCCACACACCCACACTCACACCAGCGATGGTAACACACGAGCAACCATTTGGGCTTAAGACCCTTTTGTTGTTAACCTTCGAGCAACCATTTGAGCTAAATGACCTTACGTTATCAACAGAAGAGGAATCATTCAGGTTTAAGGTTTTTCTATCAGCAGCATGTAAGAATCCACTCAATGCCCTTCTGAATCCAAATGCGAGGAACCATGCCCTTCTGTTATCCACATGCGAGGAACCATGTGGATTTAGGCCCTTCTGATATCCGCATTCTAAGATCCATTTGGGGTTGAGGCCCTTCTGATATCCGCATTCTAAGAACCATTTGAGCTTTAGGCTAGTCTATTACTTGCATGGTTTACTTATCCTCCTGGTCATATCAAATGAAGTTCTATGTTTACCGTACACCCCCATCCCACTGACCATCGGAACCTCACCCGAAGCTCATCTCATCCCAATTTTGCGAAAATTTCAGCATTCCGATGAGTTCTGATGAAAATTCACCCGACATCCTTTTTTGGGGGGTCCCTTTTTTCCGTAAAATCCGAAAGAGATCCAACCATTGATCGGGTTAATCGGATGAAAGACTGGTAGCGGCCTGATGTCTGTCCGCCATAATCATCAGCGGCGTCCGACTGATCCGACTGCAGTCGGATTGTAATTCAAGGGTGACCTGACACTAATCTGACACTTCCAACACTCTCCCGACACCAATCCGACAAATCGGTTACTATTCGAAGGGTAATCGGACACTGACTCAATACTGGTCGGATTTGTCGCCAAAATCGTCAGTCGAGTATAAAAGCGGGCTGCACCTCCTGACGGTTCTAGTCATGGATCAACTTCCTCGCAACGCTGCAGCCCTGGGCTTTGTTTTTTATGCTGCAGCAACAAACTATGCAACAAGATGCAATGACCCTTGAGAAGGAGGCTGAGAAGGAGGCATAGAAGAACACGTCGTTGTTGGGTTCGAATATGGCTGCAAGCTGATAGAAGGCTGTTATATGGGCACTACACCAGACTCGTGAATGAACTGAGAATGGAGGATACAACGGTATTCTTCAATTTCTTGTGAGTTACGCCAGAATCCTTTGAAGAACTACTCCAGAGACTCGTACCAAGACTCACGAAGGGTCATACCAATGCCAGGAGAGCCTGTTAGCCTGCACCCTAAGGCACCTTGCAGCTAGCGATCGGTATCCATCACTGTCATACAGCTTCAGGGTTGCTCGAAAACTTTATCCCCGAAATCTGCCAAGCCATATCGGATGAGTATGCTGATGAAGTGATCCAGTGTCTCACCACTGAACAAGAATGGCATGCAATTGCTGAAGAATACGAGAGGCGTTGGAACGTTCCACATGTAATGGGGGCACTTGATGGCAAGCACTCAGGAAACTGAAGAACTCAGGCAGTCTCTACCACACACTACACTGAAATTTCCTCTCAGTGGTCCTTTTACTGCAAATAAACTCTGTCTCTGTCTACCACACATTTCTTGTTAGTGGTCCTCATGGCACTTGTTGATGTGTTTCGGATAGACACCAGTGGTCAAGGACACATGTCTGATGCAGATATACAATGCATCTGACCTCGAAGAGACAGTGGAGAGAGGTCAAATAGGATTCCCCACCTGAGCCAATGACCAGTGACAACCAGAACATGCCATACTTCATGATCCATTGGGGATGACACCTTTGCTTTGCGAACCAACATGATGAAGCCCTACTCGAGAAGAACGTGACTCTTACAGAGCGATATATAACTATCGCATAAGTAGAGCACAGAGAGTCGTGGAGAACGCTTCGGAATACTGGCATTCAGATTCCAGTGTCTTCAAGGAACATTACAGCAACAACCTGACGTTGTAGAAATCATCATAGAAACCTGTGACTGCCTCCACAACCTGATCTGAATACGGCTCCCAGCCATGCACCATGGTCAGCTGGATACAGAGGATGCCAACCACAACATCATACAAGGGGAATGGGAGGTCGCCTCTTTGCCTTCTGTCCTCGAACATTTGTTCTTTCTTGGACCCATCTTCAGGATCTTGGTGCTGCAGTGTCCGATGAAACTCTGCGGAGTGAGTGTCGGCTGACCCTCCTATTGTAGTCCGTTGGCCGTCAGATGTCACCGCTTGCTATGCGATATGTGTCGGATGGCAGTTGAGTTAGTGAGCGATTACCTCCGATGTCACACCGGATAGCAATCGGACGGTGTTAAATATCATGTTACCCTCTGGGGAGAATCGAATTGGTGATGGGCGATGAGTGACCGATATCCGGCGCGTCGGTCACACCACACCTGTTGATCAAATGATGCATCAATATATGACTGTTAATCATCGGTGCTTATCGATTTTCAGTGATCATTCATACACCTTCGGCTCAAAATTGAATCTGACCGCGTCCGGTGGTGCAGTGGTTAGAACACGAATCTGCGGAACATCGGACTGTTCGATCCATCCCACACGGCGTCATGACTCAAAAATAGACGTTAAAATGGCGAACTAATGAGCTTAGTTCCCTTCATCGCTCGATTAATGGGTACATCAAGGACTGGTCGACTCGGAGTCAGACCTAATAGTCGACAAACACAATTCATGGATTCACTGCGAAATGGTATCTCTTCGGTGGGCTAGCACTATAAAACCAGCTTTGGTTTCGATAGTACAGGCCGCACCTACACATCCGAAATCTCTGTGGCATGCATCGTCGTCATATGAACCTGAAATATTCTGCCAGCACGACGTTAAACCCAACGTTTTCCGAACACCTCACCAAATTGAATCGATTTTCAGGACTCATAGTCGAAGGGCTTCATTCTCCGGCTTTGGTTTAGTTTCGGCAGATAGTCGAAGGGGCTTATTCCCCGGCTTTGACGTCTTACATTGTATACGAGGCAGCAGAAAGTGCGTTAATTTTCCACGTGGTTGACTTGGATACAATTAATTACTGTGAATGTCCACATAAAGAGGATTGAATATGTTTATTTCTATCTTTGGATTCTGAAAGAAAAGAATCTATTTCAGGTATGCTTCAACAGCATTCTCATACAGACTATTAAAAAACTTGTTGTGTACAATGGGATGATGCTTTCCAGATCTCACGTGGAATTTGGAATCATATGAGACAAACTGACTGAGAATAGTACCTATAAAAGTTAAACAATCATGTTCAGAAGAAACCGAAGGATCATTGTAACATCAAGAGGCCAAGGCTGCCTGAGGCTATTGAAGGTATATTTTCTTCCAATGATCTCAAATTAAGATGAGCCAGTGTAATGTGCACTATTCAATCATCGAAAATGGAAAACATGACAAATACCAGATGTAAAATTAATCTATTACCAAATGTAATCGGACCACTGGCAGCTGAATACTTTGATATCATTGTTAATGCGATAAGGATTTTTAGCATAAATAGTTATCCTTACGTCTTATTAAAGGCAAGAGACCACAAAAAGATGCCATTTTGCCGAAGCACATAAGTGACTCTTTGATACAGGTGATCAATTTTAAAACATTCTACCCTGTCTCTTGATAACGTATTGCTATGTGATGTTATTACGATAAAATATGTTTAAGAAGTATTTCTGTTCTATAGCCACAGTCATTAATGTTCGCGGCAAGCTGAACGGGATGAAGATCATGCAGATGCAGCTCCTATGTTGATACCCACGAACACGGGAACTATGCTGAGGAAACAGAAGCAGTTCGGTTACGAGGCTACTAAGAACTGAGAATCCTGGCAATCAAGTGTTTGCAAGGCATAGAGAAGTTGGAAGAACATGAATACATGACACTCTTTATGGTTAACAGTTGCTCTTTTATTTTTCGGGGCGGTGGGGTAGCCTAGTGGTAAAAGCGTTGGCTCGTCACGCCGAAAACCCGGGTTCGAATCCCCATATGGGTACAATGTGTGAAGCCCATTTCTGGTTTCCCCCGCCGTGATGTTGCTGGAATATTGCTAAAAGCGGCGTAAAACCAAACTCAGTCAGTCAGTCAGTCTTTTATTTTTAACTACTTTTAGCACTATTATTCAGCTGATGAAGTAGCTCACAAACGTCGTGACAGAGCATGTCAAAATGTGTATTTATGGTGTACAATATAGTAATGTGCCCAAATGGACTATTGTGTCATGGACTCACTGTTGGAGATAGTATGCTTGTGATATCTTCATCTCTAACTCACACAGAAGTTCAGATTCTTTAGAAGTGGAGTTGCCTAGTGGTTAAGGCGTTCGCTTGACACGCGGAATGACCGGGTTCGATTCTATATTTGAGTACAATGTGTGAAGTCCATGTATGGTGTCACTCATCATATTACTGGGCTAATTCTAAAAACGGCTTCAAAACATACTCAATAAAACATTGGATGATATATGTATGTCGTTTTGGATACTGAATAAATGAATAAGTTGGACGATCCCGTCACCTCTGTAAAGGGCTAAACCCTTAATTACACAATGTCTTCCACTCTATGTAAAGGACCCTATTGGTAACAAGATACATCAAATTTTAAAACCTTAAAATTATTAACACTAAAATACTATTCGTTTCCTACAACTACTTTGGTACCATTTGGTTCTCTCTTCAACAGAATTTGAAGATAAAATGTGAAAGGACTTTAATTTCAAATGTCACAGGATAGTGTAAGTACCTGAAATCCCGTGTCTTCCCTCCCATCTTCCATTAGACACCTGCGTCCCGATCCACAAAGAGTTCGCAACGATACGCCCTGTCGTAACTCCGAAGTCCATCAAAGCCTTACGAATGTCGAATATCTACGAACGTTTTGTGCATCGATAGACTGTTCTGGTTCAAATATCCCAGAAACCTCAATTTAACGTCTTAGCACATTGTAGCCTTATATGCATTTATGTCTTCTTGTAACTCTAAAACAAACGAATATTGACAAGAACAAAATCTCAATTACGCGCATATGAATACATCTGTCAGCTTTAACGACCAGTTCTCTCCTAGAATCCAGTGTGTACCCTTACCACATGACGCAAATAGGTCCATACGTGTTACAACTGTCACCTGTCATAATGGTAGACAGAGTCTGATAAACATTTGTTTTAATAAATCATTTTAGATTCAGACCACTGATCCATCATTGATCTTACCCATCAAAGTATTGATCAGTCACACGGTTCTAGACTGGCAACAAATCGGTCAATATTTGGGTTGTCTCTAAGGGGAGATAAACCATCTCTTCTCCTCCAACATTGATTCGTCAGCCTGCCCAAACAGAAGAAGATGTCCTACTCCAGACGACAGTGTAAATAGCACTGTCGATTTAGTCTCTTGTCTTCACGTTATGTGGGGCGATTTAAACGTCATTTCAAGTTAGATTTGATCGAGTGATGTTGGACACGTCGTCTTTTTCAGGAATACCGGGCCAAAACGCGGTGGTATAGTGAGTTAGGTAGGGCTTAGCTTGCTTCTGACAGTCTTTCGTTCATATGATATCCACTGATCGATAGTCCTGATAAGGAAAACATACAGCTGTGTGGATGATAACTTATGATTTGTTTCATTCAGCAATGTGAATTCTTACACAATTGTCAAAATTCAATGTTTTTCTTTGCTTGTTTGTTTGTTTAATGTTTAACGCTGCACAGACGGTGGTCTGTAAACAATCGAGGTGAGGTGAAATTGGGTTTAACGTCGTGCTTGAGAATATTTCGCTCATATGACGACGTGCATGTGTGTGTATGTGTATGTGCGGCTGCGTGTACTAGCCCAGACTTAAGCTGGTTTTATAGTGCTAGCCCACTGAGATACCATGCCGCAGTGAAGCATGAATACCCCACTCAGACACATTATACTGACTCCGAGCCGACCAGTCCTTGTTGTACCCATTAATGCCGAGCGCCCAGGCAGGGGCCAACAAGTACCATATTTTAACGTCTTTTGGCTGATGCGGTCGGGGATCGAACCCGCGACCTTCCGCTCTCCGGGCAAATAATCGAATCTGAACCAGACAGTGTAAACCAAATTAGCGAGCCTCACCACCCGATAAGGTTTGTCGCCTCTTACGGCAAGCATGACAAATCAATTCTAACCCTGATCTTCACGGATCCAAATTGGAGTAATGAAGTACTCAAGTAATGGCGCCAGTCTGTCTCCCTCGAAGATCTATCTAATCAGCACACTCCATTTTTTAAATTAGTTTCTTGGTTCTTTAAAGACGCACAAGTTTCCATCTATATGAACCATAAGATGTTAAAGTATGGTACTTTTTTGGTTCCTGTCTGGCGCTCGGCATTAATGGGTACAACAAGGACTGGTCGGCTCGGAGTCAGTATAATGTGTCTGAGTGGGGTATTCATGCTTCACTGCGGCATGGTATCTTAATGGGCTAGCACTATTAAACCAGCTTAAGTCTGGGCTAGTACAAGCAACCGCACATACACATATACACCCTTGCACGTCGTCATATGAGCGAAATATTCTCAAGCACGACGTAAAACCAAATATCACCTCACCCCACCTCCATCTATATGACGTTGGTCTTTTCACTGCATGTGTTGCTTTATACCTTCGTACTTCCTGTTAATTTAACTGTATACCTGGCGTCGAACAGCTATGTCAATGCACTTGATATCCACTACCATCAACGTTGATCGAATGCTATCACACTATACATATGAAATCAATCATTTGTTCAGGTGCATATGAATTAAACATATATATGGCGATATGACGGTTGGCTTCACTTAGACGTGGCATTTTGTGTTCGTCAACAATATTCCAAATACAGTGAATAATCGACAGACAGCGATCAACCTTTTATACCCATCATTGAGACTATCTGATCCCCAACTTTCACGTGCATTGCATGTGAATTGTGTATTCTGTGACACTACACGCCGAAATTGAAAATACGGCTATTTTATGGATGGTGCGTTTTGTTGTGATGTTTCAAAACATAAACACCACAGGACTCATAAACAGAGCAAAACCTTTTGTAAAATGAATCACGTTTTAATTCATTGCTACATATAATTGCTATTTTCATGATGCGTTTCTTTTTTGGGAGAGTATATGATAAATAATCCTTCCAATGTTTATCTCTGGTGGTCAAGAGTACATATAAGAAATCCAATATCTTGTCAACCACTAGTCACACAATCGCACAGTATTTGCACTAGTATGATGTGTGCGTGTGTGTGTGTGTGCGTGTGTGTGTGTGTGTGTGTGTGTGTGTGTGTGTGTGTGTGTGTGTGTGTGTGTCTCTCTCTGTCTGTGTGTGCGTGTGCGTGCGTGCGTGCCCGAGTACTATTGCGGGTTAAAGCCGCTTTAACGTTGCTCGTATACTGACATACGATGCCAAAGTTAAATATATAAACTCCGCACAGAGACGTTGCACGTATACCGTGCCAAACTGCCATCAAGGTATGTACTGTCACTGACAGGGTCTTAGTACCATATAAAAGGCTAAAACCTGCCATCAAGGTATGTACTGTCACTGACGGGGTCTTAGTACTATATAAACTGCCATCAAGGTAATACTGCCATCAACGGTCTTAGTACTATAAACTGTAAAAACTGCCATCAAGGTGATACTGTCACCGACGGGGTCTTAGTTTATATAAAAGGATAAAAACTGCCATCAAGGTATATACTGTCACTGACGGGGTCTTAGTACTATATAAAAGGATAAAAACTGCCATCAAGGTATATACTGTCACTGACGGGGTCTTAGTACTATATAAAAGGATAAAAACTGCCATCAAGGTATGTACTGTCACTGACGGGGTCTTAGTACTATATAAAGGATAAAAACTGCCATCAAGGTATATACTGTCACTGACGGGGTCTTAGTACTATATAAAAGGATAAAAACTGCCATCAAGGTATATACTGTCACTGACGGGGTCTTAGTACTATATAAAAGGATAAAAACTGCCATCAAGGTATATACTGTCACTGACGGGGTCTTAGTACTATATAAAAGGCTGCCATCAAGGTATGTACTGTCACTGACGGGGTCTTAGTACTATATAAAAGGATAAAACTGCCATCAAGGTATGTACTGTCACTGACGGGGTCTTAGTACTATATAAACTGCCATCAAGGTATGTACTGCCACTGACGGGGTCTTAGTACTATATAAACTGCCATCAAGGTATGTACTGTCACCGGACGGGGTCTTAGTACTATATAAACTGCCATCAAGGTATGTACTGTCACTCGGCGGGGTCTTAGTACTATATAAACTGCCATCAAGGTATGTAGTGCCACTGACGGGGTCTTAGTACTATATAAACTGCCATCAAGGTATGTACTGTCACTGACGGGGTCTTAGTACTATATAAACTGCCATCAAGGTATGTACTGTCACTGACGGGGTCTTAGTACTATATAAACTGCCATCAAGTATAAACTGCCATCAAGTACTATATATGCCATCAAGTCACTAGTGTCACTGACGGTATTAGTACTATAAACTGCCATCAAGGTATGTACTGTCACTGACGGGGTCTTAGTACTATATAAACTGCCATCAAGGTATGTACTGTCACTGACGGGGTCTTAGTACTATATAAACTGCCATCAAGGTATGTAGTGCCACTGACGGGGTCTTAGTACATAAACTGCCATCAAGGTATGTACTGTCACTGACGGGGTCTTAGTACTATATAAACTGCCATCAAGGTATGTACTGTCACTGACGGGGTCTTAGTACTATATAAACTGCCATCAAGGTATGTACTGTCACTGACGGGGTCTTAGTACTATATAAACTGCCATCAAGGTATGTACTGTCACTGACGGGGTCTTAGTACTATATAAACTGCCATCAAGGTATGTACTGTCACTGACGGGGTCTTAGTACTATATAAACTGCCATCAAGGTATGTACTGTCACTGACGGGGTCTTAGTACTATATAAACTGCCATCAAGGTATGTACTGCCACTGACGGGGTCTTAGTACTATATAAACTGCCATCAAGGTATGTAGTGTCACTGACGGGGTCTTAGTACTATATAAACTGCCATCAAGGTATGTACTGTCACTGACGGGGTCTTAGTACTATATAAACTGCCATCAAGGTATGTACTGTCACTGACGGGGTCTTAGTACTATATAAACTGCCATCAAGGTATGTACTGTCACTGACGGGGTCTTAGTACTATATAAACTGCCATCAAGGTATATACTGTCACTGACGGGGTCTTAGTACTATATAAACTGCCATAAAGGTATGTACTGTCACTGACGGGGTCTTAGTACTATATAAACTGCCATCAAGGTATGTACTGTCACTGGCGGGGTCTTAGTACTATATAAACTGCCATCAAGGTATGTACTGTCACTGACGGGGTCTTAGTACTATATAAACTGCCATCAAGGTATGTACTGTCACTGACGGGGTCTTAGTACTATATAAACTGCCATCAAGGTATGTAGTACTATGTCACTGACGGGGTCTTAGTACTGACGGGGTCTTAGTACTATATAAACTGCCATCAAGGTATATACTGTCACTGACGGGGTCTTAGTACTATATAAACTGCCATCAAGGTATGTACTGTCACTGACGGGGTCTTAGTACTATAAACTGCCATCAAGGTATGTACTGTCACTGACGGGGTCTTAGTACTATATAAACTGCCATCAAACTGCCATCAAGGTATGTACTGTCACTGACGGGGTCTTAGTACTATATAAACTGCCATCAAGGTATGTACTGTCACTGACGGGGTCTTAGTACTATATAAACTGCCATCAAGGTATGTACTGTGTCACTGACGGGGTCTTAGTACTATGTAAACTGCCATCAAGGTATGTACTGTCACTGACGGGGTCTTAGTACTATATAAACTGCCATCAAGGTATGTACTGTCACTGACGGGGTCTTAGTACTATATAAACTATAAAACTGCCATCAAGGTATGTATACTGTCACTGACGGGGTCTTAGTACTATATAAAAGGATAAAACTGCCATCAAGGTATGTACTGTCACTGACGGGGTCTTAGTACTATATAAACTGCCATCAAGGTATGTACTGTCACTGACGGGGTCTTAGTACTATATAAACTGCCATCAAGGTATGTACTGTCACTGACGGGGTCTTAGTACTATATAAACTGCCATCAAGGTATGTACTGTCACTGACGGGGTCTTAGTACTATATAAACTGCCATCAAGGTATGTACTGTCACTGACGGGGTCTTAGTACTATATAAACTGCCATCAAGGTATGTACTGTCACTGACGGGGTCTTAGTACTATATAAACTGCCATCAAGGTATGTACTGTCACTGACGGGGTCTTAGTACTATATAAACTGCCATCAAGGTATGTACTGTCACTGACGGGGTCTTAGTACTATATAAACTGCCATCAAGGTATGTACTGTGTCACTGACGGGGTCTTAGTACTATATAAACTGCCATCAAGGTATGTACTGTCACTGACGGGGTCTTAGTACTATATAAACTGCCATCAAGGTATGAAACTGCCATCAAGGTATGTACTGTCACTGACGGGGTCTTAGTACTATATAAACTGCCATAAACTGCCATCAAGGTATATACTGTCACTGACGGGGTCTTAGTACTATATAAACTGCCAAAAACTGCCACTCAAGTACTATATATACTGTCACTGACGGGGTCTTAAACTGTAAGGTATGTACTATAGTAAAAACTGCCATCAAGGTATGTACTGTCACTGACGGGGTCTTAGTACTATATAAACTGATAAACTGCCATCAAGGTATATACTGTCACTGACGGGGTCTTAGTACTATATAAACTGCCATCAAGGTATGTACTGCCATCACTGACGGGGTCTTAGTACTATATAAACTGCCATCAAGGTATGTACTGTCACTGACGGGGTCTTAGTACTATATAAACTGCCATCAAGGTATGTACTGTCACTGACGGGGTCTTAGTACGATATATGAAGCATAAAACTGCCATCAAGGTATGTACTGTCACTGACGGGGTCTTAGTACTATATAAAATAAGGTATAAACTGCCATCAAGGTATGTACTGTCACTGACGGGGTCTTAGTACTATATAAACTGCCATCAAGGTATATACTGTCACTGACGGGGTCTTAGTACTATATAAACTGCCATCAAGGTATGTACTGCCACTCCGGGTGTATACTGTCACTGACGGAATCTCAATACTATATAAAAGGATAAAAACTGCCATCAAGGTATATACTGTCACGGACGGGGTCTTAGTACGATATAGAAGCATAAAAACTGCCATCAATGTATGTACTGTCACTGACGAGTTCTTAGTAGTATATAAAATAATATAAACTGCCATCAAGGTATGTACTGTCACTGACGTGGTCTTAGTACTATATAAAAGGATAAAAACTCCCATCAAGGTATATACTGTGAGTGAGTGAGTTTAGTACCCCGGATCTTCAAGGGTCCGTATATACTGTCACTGACGGGGTTTTAGTTCTATATAAAAGAATAAAACTGCCATCAAGGTATATACTGTCACTGACGGGGTCTTAGTACTGTATAAAGGATGAAAACAGCCATCAAGGTATTTACTGTCACTGACGGGGTCTTAGTACTCTCCTTCTATATAGTACTAAGACCCCGTCAGTGACAGTATATACCTTGATGGCAGTTTTTAGCGTTACACGCCCCTGTGATCTACCCAACAACCACAATAACCGCCAGGTAACGAAATAAGAAGCATATTCTAACGCACCCCTACCAACAATAACAAGCACCTTTCGAACTTTTAAGGTACAATCCAGCATGCTGTTTTCATACAGATATCAATGAGTCTCATACTGTTCTTGCCCAGAAATGGTGAAAGCAAGGTTACAGCTTTCAAGGCTTCAGTAAGGCATTCATAACATTAATGGTAGACATGTTGAGTAAATTTCAAAATGTGATGCATTATGTCCAATGCAGATTCCTATTTGAACAATTGCTTTCCAATGTAACTCTGTGTTTATGATGGACTTATGTAAATATGTAATGATCTCTAATATGGCTAAACTGAAGCTGATGCGACGTTCAATTTTAACTCACTCGCTCACTCCCTGTTTTGATTGGTACCATATGTTCAACTGACTAGCCTTTGTATATTATATCGGATGAGACAGGATACGTTCACCTTTTTGGGAGCACCTGGTGATACATAACCACATGCTTATGATAAGTGAATGAGTGAGTTTAGCTTTACGACGCTTTTAGCAATATTCCAAAATTTTACCCATGTGGGGAATCGAACCCGAGTCTTCGGCGTGACGAGCGAACGCTTTAACCACTGGGCTACCCCACCGCCCTTGCTCATGATAAAGTCGGAATAGAAAACACGATTCTGCCGTTAGATTTTAATCAATTTACAGACAATTATTGGATCTACTAAACATTTGTTGATATCTAATCAGAAAAATATACGAAGGATTTCAGTGGAAGAAATATTAATTGGATTTAAAGGTTAAATGGAATCTCAAATATAATATCAAAGTGATAGTTTTACAGCAGAAATCCAGATTAGATTTTATCCTGAGCAATATACGCTTTTCAAAATGAAAGGGTTACACTGCGTATAGAGCAGTTAATATGTTTGCAGGCACATATAATCTTGCTTGCATTTCGCTACTGAGTCATGTTACTTGTTAAATGTTGAATCATGATTGGAAGAACACAGATTACAATTGTATCTGTCTCAGGTTCCTGTGTTCAAAAAAGAAGATGATTTTCTTAGTATGATCCTCAGTAAATTTGATTTATACCATATATACGTTGAAGTGTGAGGGTTTTTAACCATGACCATTATTAAGTTGAACAAGAAGAAATGTTGATTTATATGGGAACAACAAAACCTCTGCTGAAACAAGAGACATTTCAGTACGTTGAAGCGAGAGAGATATTCACAGGATTACGAATGATAATTTTGGTTGGTTTAAATACCCAAATTATCGATTTGCTAAGGTACTGATGGAATTATTTGTTGACTGGAATATGAGAGTTAGGTTTCAATATGTTATTTCTTTCATGACATAGTAATTGATTTGTGTTTCTAAATTTAAGAGTGTTCTTTATTTTTAAGAGCTGAAGACTCAGACATAGTGCGACATTTCACAAAACATTCAGGCTTCATATATATTCATAATATCCAAGGCGATACTGAAAACTATCGAGTTATGAAACCATAATGTTTCGACTTATGCAAAGGTGAAGGACGAGAGAGAGGTAGCCATCAATGATTTATAATCAGTTCTCCGACCTTAGGTCATTACCATGTAACATATCCGTGAAGAAATGGGTCTTCAACTCATGCTTGTCGAAGGACGTGGCCAGGCTCGATGGCACCGTCTGTGTTTAGGATGCTCACCTGTTCAGTACAGGGACATGGAGCAGTTAAAATTAACGCTGCTTTTGCTTCAACATATTTTCTTTCTGGTAAATACTGAAGGAAATATAATCAGTTATGTATGTTGAATACACGAAGACTGACTCACTGAGCAATATTCCAGCAATATCACGGCGGGGAAACCAGAAATGGGCTTCACACATTGTACCCATGTGGGGAATCGAACCCGAGTCTTCGGCGTGACGAGCGAACGCTTTAACCACTAGGCTACCCCACCGCCCCTGAACATGAAGACCCGCGTTAAACCGATGGTCAGGCAGTGGTTTCGAATGCTCTTTGGAAGCACTGCCTGTTCCTCAAGTCATGGCTGGTTATGAGCTTGTTCTTACACATACCCCAGATGTTTCCAAGTGTGAAGAATTCAACAAGTACTTCTTGAATACATGGATCATTGGACAGTTCCCCCCATCAGTGTGGAATCAGTTCCGTTCAGAGTTGCCACCAACAAACAACAATTGTGAAGGCTATAATAGTCGTCTATCAAAGAGGGCTATGAAGTCTCACCTGAATGTATATTAAATTGTACTGTTGTTTAAGGAAGAACACTTGAATAAGGAAGCATTTCTACTTCAGCTTTTGGGTGGACAGCGACCAGCAAAACATCGACGTGGAGAGGAGGACAACAAGAGGCTGTACAATCTTGGACTGGAATATGTAATGTGTGGAAGGGACATGATATCTTACTTATCTGCATGTGGTGGTGTCTTGCAAATGACCATTGGTGACTAAGTATTGTAAATAGTTATCTGAAATGTGAAAGGGACTGAAAATGAGATCATGATCATATGTTGTAAATAACTGTAAATTAATGTAAATAAATGCATCGTTGCTAAATCTCTTTTTGTCTTCATTTGTATGAACTAACAAAGCATGAGTGGTCACTCGGGGACAAATGCCAAGAGTCAATTAAGAGCGGTGGTCACTCAGGAACAAATGAGTTGAGACCAATTAAGAGGTGTAAAAATGCACGGTTCATTGCATGGGTGGCCACTGAGGGCATAAATCGTTTCGCTGCCCCCATGAAGATCCAGGTTATAATTGAACAGCCCATGATTGTTGTACAAGGAAACTAACGGGATCAGGTGGAACAGTTCGTCGACTTGGCTGATCGTATCCCAAATGTCTAGATCAATGCTCATGATGTCAATCACTGGATTGTCTTGTTCAGACTTTAGAGACATCTTTCAGACAGCAGGAATATTCGTCAAAAAAACAAACAACCAGTATTTTACACGTTTCGTACATGTATGTTTGTACCTAAAATCGAATTGGTTTCGTGATTTATTATTATCTATTTTCATTAACACCCAAGAAAGTGTTATCCATGCAACGTGTCATACATTCATGTATTTCACGAGTTTCTCAGGAAATTATGGTTCCTTCTATTCAATTATAAGTACAACATAAAATGATACCAAACATCCATCAATGATACACGGTAAATTTGGATTGTTTAAAAAATTACTGTCCCAGAAATCGTTTGGTGAAAAGATGTCATTCATCAGATGTTGAAACATAAATATTTGTCTTTTCAGAACCAATGCCGCATAAGGACATTATACGAACATGTCAGGTTACTGATCACTGCATAACATTGATGAGGCTGTACCCCTCAAATGTATCCAAGTTGTGTTGTTGCCCTTCATCCCAAACACTGGACCAGATTTTTTGTTGGCGCCGTAATACTGTGCAGCGTTGAAAAGAACACTCACTCACTCACTCACTCACTCACTCACGCACGCACGCACGCACGCACGCACGCACTCACGCACGCACTCACTCACTCACTCACTCACTCGGCTACCTACTTAATGTCATTGTTCAGTGAATCGACAGACAGACAGACAGACAGACAAGTTTATTCAGTAAAAGGCCACAGGCCCATCATACAGTCATTTGCATATGATATAGATAGTTTAGTGCACATGCTGCGTAAGAGGAACATTTCTAATGCGCTGAAGTACATGATACAGGAAAATACTGACATCTCTTATGATACAATCATTATGTGTTTTCATAATGTTAATAAAATTGGCATTTGGATCAAAATCAGTCAAATATTTCTGAATATATCTTAACCTTAAATCAGAAAAACGTTCACACTTAAGGAGTACATGGAATTCATCTTCAATAACATTTTTGTCATCCAATTTACAAAATAGACATAGTCTCTCGTTGTAATTAACTTTATTGTATCTACCAGTTTCAACAGCTAAATTAAAATTTCCACATCTAAATTTAGAGAGTGCAGATCTGAGATGTAAAGGAATATCAGAATTTAAATATCTTTCCACATTTAAAAATGTCTTAAATTGGGAATAATAAAACACTTATTTGAATTTTGAATTGAAGTGGACCAACATTGTTTAAGATTATCCGAAAGTCTCTGCTTAAACAAGGATATGAAATAATCAACATTGCCAACATCCTGACTGATCCATGCATAGCCAAAACCATACTTAAATAAAATATTTTTGACACAAGTTGCCCAAGTAGTGCGGCCAACATCATCTAAGGACTTGAGCATAATATAACAATGTTTTGGCAGTCTATCATAAGGCATATACAATAGGTGACACCAGTATTTAATTACTTTAGTCATATAAGTAATTTGTAGAGGAAGTCTGCCACAATCACCAAGAGCCATGTTATTACAGGTAGATTTACCAACTTTCAAGAAATATTTACAAAATTTTACCTGAACAGACTCAATGATGCTACAATAGTTAGTACCCCAAATCTCAGACCCATAACACAAAATAGGTGAAACCATGCAGTCAAAAATCTTAAACAAGTCTTTACAATTTACTCTTCCCATCTTTTTTTTGAAAACCATTTACAGAAAATATCGCCTTGTTAGCTTGAGATACCAAACAGCTTTGCGCTTTACTCCATACCAGCTTTGGTGTAAATACAAGTCCTAGATATTTATAAAAGGATACAGTTTCAATAGGATTGCCATTATAGGACCACTTTTCATATTCCCGTAATGGCCCACCATTTCTAAAGACAAGAACTTTTGTTTTACTAAGATTAATTGACATTCCAGTTTGTTTACAAAAACATTCAAGTGCATTTATCTTCTTTTGTAACTGATTACAAGTATCAGAAAGTGCAGAAACATCATCAGCAAACATAAGTGAACACAAATTGTTAAAATCAGATGAAACATTAACACCTATACCACCTTCCTGTTCCATTAGGGAAAACAACTTATTAATAAATATGATAAACAGCTGTGGGCTTAACACACAACCCTGACGGGTACCAATATTACATGTAAAACACTTAGATAACCCCTTTGAAGTTCTAACACATGCAGATAAACTGCTGTACATTGATGATATTATATTATAAAATTTACCAGAAATACCAACTTCAGCTAAAGATTGCAAGAGAACATCATGTCTTATTGTGTCAAAAGCCTTTGAGAAATCGATATTCTTGTATTCTGCTACTGGACTGCCTGGTCCAGAAACGGTTACGTACAGTCTGCCGTCATCATGGAGCTTTAAACCGTTACAGAAACAACATTACAACATGTAAACTTCTACGATTACCTATTGCAACAGTGTGCAAATGTGTGTGAGGCATTCCTTTTGAAATTTGAATTTCATATGTGAGCATGATGTAATAACCGTATTATGGTTACAATTGCTATTATGCTTCACGATATCGAATAAAAATCATAGGGATTTTTCCTCAAGCTATAGGCAGCCTATCAAAGAAATAATATTCACATTTCATAAGTATCTAGTTTCACAAAATAAAACGCAACGTTTGCAGTTCTAGCCATTACGTCATTTTCGTGATTAAATTTCACAAGACGGCGATGTGTCAAGTTCTTTTCGCAGTAATATCGCGTTAATATCTCGACACAATTCCGATACAATGGAACATATTTATTAGATGTAGGCCAACACGTATTTGTTTAATTACATATGCTGTTGAAAGTAGTTTAGTAGTGTTTACAAAAAATGAAAATAAATTACAAAATATAACACGTTTACTGATACTCAAATACAAAGTTAACTGAACCATTATTAATGATAAACATTGATAATAATTACTATGAAATTAAGTGTCATAAGATGTAAGTATCATCCACGAAGATGAAAATAGCATCTACGCAGATGAAAGTATGTCCTCCGTAAATGAAAATAACTGCTGCGTACGTGAACGTATCTTCTATCGTATTTGACGTATCTACACGAAAACACTTTATACGTGGATGAAGTTTGTTTGCTGTTTAACGTCGCCGTTGTTTCGATAATTGAGTCTGGACAGGACAATCCAGTCATAAACATCATGAGCATCGATCGCGATCTACGCAATTGGAATATGATAACATGTGATAACATGTGACCACCCGATTGATCCGCTATTCCCTCTTACGACAACTATGGGTTGCTGAAGACCAATTCCAACCCGGATCTTCAGTGGTATATAAGAGACATGGAAGCAGCTTTTATTGGCGTGAAATATGTTTCCCTCACAATGCTAATATTGGATTTTATTGGATTTTACAAACAATAGCAGTTGCAAACATTGTCGTCTTTGAGTTCACTTATTACAAAGTGACAAAAACAGGTTTACCTTATCTTCTAACTGTAGGAAACTGGCTTTAAACGACCATTGCACTTGTGTGAGTACTGTAACTTTGTAACATTATATTAACACACTCGTTAACCTATTTCTTTTCTGTTTGAACTATTGGACACGAAGCCTCCGGTTCTGAAATAATGAACAATGACTTTGTTCATGTGATGGCCTTATCCAACAAAGATGGTTCTTGTCTCCTCTGAAGGTAATATAACCACGGGACATTGATCTTAACAATGTCATCTGAAACTAACATTTACAACTGATAATATTTCACAGGTTGAAATAAGATAATGACGCAGTGTAATTTAAACAGATATTAATTCTTATTTCGGATGAGGTAATATGTTGCAATATGGTTTTTTTATGAATTTAAAATTCTTTTATTGCAACAGATGCGACGTTTCGTTATCAAGTCGAAAAAGTCAAAGATGTTTATTGTATTTCAGGCCTCCGGCCCATATGCATTAGAGTTGCATGCATTATACAATCACATACTATTTGAATACAGAGATGATTTTGACAGAATATCACGCTTAGACATTGCATTGTAGATGTATTGTGATAGTTTTAAGTTAATACAGTTGTCATAAGTAGACAGGATTTGTTTAAATGCTACAGTAGGTGACTTGGAGAGGTAACATTCAGGAATATATTGTTTACGTAAATCTATGTAAGATGGACAGACAAATAAAAATGAATTTCGTTTTCAATAGATAATTTACACAATGGGCAAATTCTTCTATATCTGTCGATGGACACACGTCTTCCTTCATTAATCATTAAGTTTGATAGTCCTAATCTAAATCGTATTAATGAATTTCTCAACTTTTGGATGTTAAGTGTGATAGGTACTTTTCGGGTTGGAGTAGGGTTTTAAACATTCTATAGGAATCATATCGTGAGCTATTATCTAAAACTGAATGCCAATCTTGATTAAATATATTGATAGCTGTTTCTCGGAATTGATACAAAAAAGATTCACATTGCCAACTGACTGATTTAGCCACACAAAACCATAACCATGAGAAAAAGGAGATTTCTTACATGAGATGCCCATGTTACTTTACCCAACTCATCCAGATGAACAAGCATATTATAAGCCTTTTAGGTAGTCTATTTTCATGCATACATATAATTTTCAGCCAGTATTTTATGCATCTGATATAGGAATTGATATACAAAGGATATCTCCCACATTCGCCATATACCATACATGTTGGTGTTGACTGCCCCACACAAAGAAACTTTTACACGCTAATAGATGTATTTTTTCGATACTTTCAAAACGCTGGAATCCCCATATGTCGGATCCGTAGAGTAAGATAGGCTGTATTTGTGAATCAAATAGCTTAAAAATATTTTGGGCGTCAACACGCCAAAGTTAGGCATAATTGACAATAAACTAATTAATGCTTTCTTTGCTCTCAAGGCTAGTTCAGCAACCGATTTTTTTTCAAATTAATGGTTGTATTAAACATAAAACCAAGATATGTGTACTGATTTCTTACAGTTACAAGTTGATTATCGAAACTCCATCTTTCTCTTACCGCAACTGGGCCACCTTTTCTGAAAATGACTATATGTGTTTTATCAAGGTTCACGGATAGGTTCCATGTCTTTGTGTAACGTTCTAAAATATTTAATTGTGTCTGAAGCAACAACTGATTCTGATAGAAGAATAACATCATCGGCAAATAATAGTATTAAGATTTCTATTAGATCTGGAAACATTTGGACACCATGTTTTCCGTTTGCCATAATTTCGTAGTATAATTCATTGATAAAAAAGGAAAAGAGGATGGGGCTGAGAACACAACCTTGTCTCAGGCCGATCGGGCAGTCAAAAAATCAGTTAAATCATCACCGCAGCGTACGCATGCTTTCACATTATCATACATTGCTTTCAGAACTAAGTACATTTTCTCTTGTAAGCCCAGAATTACGTAAACAGTACCAAAGTTTTGAACGATCAACAGAATCGAAAGCTTTGCGAAAATCGACAAAGGCAACATATAACTTCCGCTTACGGCGAGATAAACATTTTTCTACTAGGGCAAGTAGTGTAAATATATGATCTGACGTTGAGTATTTTTTCCTAAAACCTGCTTGCGATTCAGGAATAACACCTTTCATATTTGCCCATTTTGATAGTCGATTATTTAGAACCGTATTAAAAACTTTGCCAAGAGTACTCATGAGGGAAATACCTCTGTAATTATCAGGGTTTGTACAATCCCCATTTTTATGTATAGGGATGATAACTGACATTGCCCAACTGCGTGGAAATATACCAGTCTCGAACAACTTATTAAACGGCATAATGACAGATTGTGAACACTTCAACATTTCTACAACAACTTGGTCCAAACCAGCTGATGTTCCGTTTTTTAAGTGCATCAACGCTTCACAAATTTCCTGATCTGTAATGGTTGAATCTAATACAAGTGTTTCTGGGTCTGAATCATTTTCAAATGTCACGCTTATTGCATCATCTTGCATATCAGTGCTTGTGCAAGAATCATTAAAAACAGAATCATTTCTAAAAAGAAATTAAAATGAGCAAGCCATGATGTTTTAGTAATTCTATTGCCAATGATTGGTCTATTCTTGAATTTTCGTATTTGTTTCCAAAACGCTGGTGGTGAACCACTTCATTTGCAAAGTCTTTCTACATTTCGTTTACGCAAGTCTGATTTGTATCTTCTACAAAGGGTTTTGTATCTATTTCTTTCCTTACAGTAGAGTTCCTGTATAAATCACTGCGATGTTTTCTAAATTTCCTAAGTGATTTTCGTGCAACACTTCGTGCGTTTTTACACTCGGAGTTTAGCGATGTCATCGTCAGAGGTTTCATTATACGTTTCTTCATGCAACTAGCAGACTCTACAATCATGCATATAAAATCATCAATTGCGTCATCAACGCTACTGTCAAGTTTATCTAAAAATATCTGAATTCCACGAGCATAATTCGTTTTTAGATTTTCCAAAAATTGTCACAAAGAGCATCATTCCATATGATTTTATGAAGTAAACCTTCCGACGATGTATTAAGATTCGACGTTTTCAAGGAAGGAAATTTACAGGTTAGTTCCAGTGGCAAATGATCAGATTCTAATTGATCACCTATATTCAGCTTGCTGATATATTGATAAAAAAGTCAGGGGAAGAGATGAAATAGTCATTAACACTATTGCCTTGTTGTCCCATGAAAGTAAATTCACCTCGTTCGTCTCCGAACACTCTGCCATTAACGATGAATAGCTGAAACGCATAACAAAGGTCTATCAAGTTTTGTCCGAACTTATTAATGACAGTATCATGAGTATCATGTGACTTGGCTCGATTATCAACTGTGATATCATCATCATCAGTCATCTTCAAATACACCAATGCTGATATTTCTATCATCATTGACAGGAACCTGTGGGTTATAGCTCTCACCTGTTCGAGCGTTCATGTCACCACACAACAATGTATGCGAATCACTTAATTGCGCCAGACAATAAACAGTTATCAACTTGATCAGGGTTACATTTTGACTGAGTGTGATTATAATAGGACGAACCCGCTGGTGGTATGTATGTACACAGTAGATTAATATTTCTATCAGTGGAGAATATATCTTTTGTGAAATTGAGACACACGAAATTATCAATGTCTGTTTTTATCAACTTACAAGCTTTACTCAGTGACTGGTGGACACCTACACAGACGCCACCAGAGAGTCTTCCATACTCGGATAACTTGATAGCAGGGCTGTAAAATATATCGTAGTTAGGTAACCAATCAACATTAGAAGCACTTCATGTTTCTACCAGACATAAACACACCGAAACGTCGCACTTATTGCACTAAAGAAGTTGTCTATTTAAAAGAAACCTTCCCAGTTCATCATACCAGCTTGTAAATGTCACTCAAAGAAGACTACTGTATGACCTGTTTTAGTCCCGATATGCCTGAGCTATGTGACCATAAATACTAACTCACTCACGTTGATGTGCAAGGAAAGGCATTTGAGGGAATCTTTGAGTCTAGCTGCAAGTGCTAAAAAGGTCACAGGTCTTCCCATTAGCCAATACGAATGAACCCATTATTCAGCCTATGTGATAATTGTACCACATGTGTCGACATGAATTGAATGAAGAAAAGTTAAATATAAATGATTGAAGAAAAGTTAAATCAAATGTGTTAAATCAAAAGTTAAATCAAATGAGAGAGAGAGAGACAGATAGACAGACAGACAGACAGACAAACAGTAATATCAGATACAGTCTTTGAACAGCTTTTAGAGTGATACGTATAAAGGCAAGAATTAATGGATGTCAGCTTGTTTAATTTGATGGACACGACGTTCCGGAGTATATTCTTATTTCTTCATCAGGTGGAGGAGTAATGAATATGAAGTAGTAAGAATATACATCGAAACGTCGTGTCCATCAAAATAATGAAATTGTCATTCACACATTCTTGCCTTTATATCAGATGTAGTTGTGACAAACCAGCAGTATAAATCTGTTCCTATCTGCCTCAAGAGTCTCAAGATTCTCTGTCTAAGGATCGCGATTCTGCACAAGGAATTCGCGTCCCTAAGACAAACAGTACAATTGTACTCTGTGAAGAGGACAGGCATTTTAAGCTCCATATGATATCCACACAGAGTCAGTTGATAAGGAGTTTTAGATGACATATCAGACTGATTAAACGTATAATTTGCAACAAATACAGTGATTCGTGGCTCCTGTTTTATTACTTATGTCAGTGATGAAATTTGATTAGCTATGTGAACTTTTAGCAGTGATAGAAATAGACAGAGCTAGCAAGTTTTCGAGGTCATTTACAATGTCCTTTTGAACATGTAGCTGCATCTATTAACTTGCGCAAACTGAAACTAACGACAATAACAAATAGGTATCGTGGTGATATATCGATAAGGCATTGTTGTGTTAAGTTAAATCTCATGTAGGACAATCTATCAACAACTTAGTCATCTACCAAATAACATTGTGTTCTTTATGATTATTAGACATTTGTCATATTGGTAATCTCAAGCTACTGTCACATTTGGCCATTCACCAGAAAGCAGCAGCAACTATATTTCCCAAGTTAAGAAGAGCTTACAATGAAACCGGAATCTAATAAACTGTTGGTGTTAATCCTAATAACATTTTTCAAGAGTGGAATTGCGATGAATTGCATTTGGAACATTTCTTGAGCTTTGATTTGTACGTTCTAAATTGTTTCGGATTTGCTTTTTAGTTGCTTTGATATTTGGGGGATTTATTTTAATGGCTTGAATTTGCTTTTCTCTGATGTTTGTTTCTTTTGGTTGCGTATTGTCACATATGTCATCCTATCTGGGATTTCATGATTACTTACAGCATTATTGAGTATCGTCAATTAATTTCAGTCCTGTCAGTTAACCAATTAAGGTATGTATACTACATGCAGACAGAGTAATTGACATAACAACCCAGGGGCATATGGCATTATAACCAGGGTATTATACAGGCAGGAAATCCGCACTGGCAAAGAACACAGTCGAGCACAGTCTGTTAACTCCAAAACCATATGCTGTTGAAGACGCTGAGGTCTGGAATCGCAGCTGCTGTCCGCTTGAAAAGTCGTTCCCTCAAATGTATGGCTGTGGAGCTCAAAATTAAAATCATCCACATCTGACTGATGCATTTAACATATACAGTGTCAGTATGTCTCGCCATACTCAAGTCTGAACGCCGGGAATATTACTTGTTAAGCCTGCAAATCGTCTGGCGCATGTGATATTCTTGGCACAATCCAAAAGCTTAAGAATCGTTGAAACGGGTTTTGAAGAAATTGATTTAGTTCGATCTTGCTATGTCCAATTACAGAGACTCGTTATTAGCTGTTGGATATTAGATATAATGTGTACTTGCATCAAATAAGAGTGTACCCAATAAACTGGATGACATTCAACTAGGTGTTTAGTGTCTCGAATAGAAATTCCAAATCTTGGCACAACCGAACGGCTTGATAGTCGCAGAACAAAAAAATCTTATGCTGATCTACTAAACTGTAATGTTAGTGACAACATGGAAGATGCCGTGTGTACAGATAGTGAAGATATCGACGTCGGTCTGAACCAGGATATATCCATTGACGAGGTTATGCACTTATTATACGGGCCAAGAGCGGGAAAGACCCTGGATACGTTTTAATCCCAGTTGAGGTACTAAATAACAATAACTGTTTGACATTTTTACATATGCTTTTCAATATATGTTTGAAGTGTGGTAACATCCCCCGTTTGTAGACTAATGGTATCATTAACCCTATACCGAAGAACTCTACTGAATAGACATTTAATAGACAGCCCTTGTTGTTCTTGTGGACATCAGAGTGAAAACGCCCTACACTATTTCCTCACTTGCCGTAACTATACTCGGATAAGACTTAATATGTATTTTTACACTACCGGTTATAACCTGGATACCATTCTTAAGGGAAACAAAGAACTTACTCCCTGTGTAAACTAGAAAATAGTTGAATCCGTCCACGATTATATAACCAAGACACAACGCTTCAAATTTTCTCAGGAAAATAATTAAATTTACTCAACAACCTTCTCATGATTGATTTATATTTCTACAATGGCTTGTTAGACACACACAACTGTAACTCTCTAACTTGTGACTACTTAGAGAATAGTTGTATTTCATGTAATCTGTATATATTTATATATATTTAAAATTATTATATTTATGCAATGGTCAGTATCGATGACGTCAAATCCTCCATTTCATGTTGTATTATATGTTGCATGGGAGCGGTGCTAATATAAGCAGTTATGCTTGTTCACCAATCCCAATTCATCTTCATGAATAAAAATATGTTTAAATTAACTCTACTGAAAATCTCACTCTCCTACGAGGCATCACTCTTGCAGGTTCTAGATACAAGCTGTACTGCGGAGTACTAAACAACAGATTGAGTAAGAAGGCTGATCTCTGCAACCTACTCTCGGATTGTCAAAATGGGTTCAGACGGGACAGGTCTACGGTTGAGCATGTATCTATGTTGACGTCTATAATAGAAACGCGTTAGAGTAGAAAGTTCTACACATTTCTTGCATTTATAGACTCTATAGATTGAAGCATATTGTGGCAAAAATTAAACAGCATGGGGATAGGTGGTAATATTTCCAGATCCTTACAGAATCTATATAAGAACGTACAGTGTTGTGCGCGGATAAACGGGCATTGTACTTCTTGGTTCCAAGTCCAGTGTGGTCTTAAACAAGGTTGCTTGCTGTCACCTCTTCTATTTACCTTGTTTGTTAACGGCCTTCTGACGACGAAAGATGGTATGTCACTTGGTGTACAGATTGGAAACGAACGTGTCAGTGTCTTGGCCTATGCAGACGACATCGCACTTGTCACTGAGTTGGACAATCATATGAACTTGCTTATCGACTGTTTGAACGTGAGGTGTCTCAGGAACAAGATGGCAGTCAATCCATCGAAGTCGAAAGTAGTACACTTCAGAAGTCCTGCACACCCTGTAAGTCACTGTGTTTTTGAGTGTGGATCCACCATTATTGAGACAACTGACAGTTAAAGTTACCTTGACCTGTTACATACAGAACACGTTCTGCAAGTAGGGCTCTTGGACTTTTGATCGCCAAGTACAAGATTTTTAGCGGAATGGAGTATAAGACGTACACGAAGCTCTACGAGTCCGTGGTGTGGTCTACCATACAAGTATGCTGCAGCAGTCTGGGGAACCTACATCACTGTTTACCATTGATGCCGTGCAGAGCTATGCGCTTCGTCCTGGGACTCGAGAAGTACGCCCCCCAACAATGCCGTTATGGGAGATGTGGGGTGGATACCACCATCTATACGACAATGGGAATCAGTGTCTAGGCTCTATAAACGGTCATGTCTGATCTCATGTGAAAGACTGGATAATGGGAGAAACTGGAATTTCAGAGTTCATGCAAAATATAAACTCTTAAATTTGGAACACTTTAATAATATTGAAAACACGTTTCCAACACAGCATGTTACAAGTGAAGTGAAAACCAAAATGTCTCAACTTTTCCTAAACGAGTGGATAACAGCGATTCGGCGTCATCAACTCCGAGTGGCTCGCGAGAGAGAGATTATTTATTATTTAAGTCTCACTCAATACAACACATAGTTAAATTACTTAAATTAAAAAGCTTTTTGTTGTATCAGCCACCCACATGGGTTATGGGAGACATTTTTCCCTAATTTATACTTACAACAAACAGAACTGAAACAGACAACACATTCTTCTCACACCCAGGACATATTCACACTTCTAACAGCCAATATCTACAACCCAAGCCCACCCGCCCCCATAATTAACCTTCTTGTTGAGTGTCTGTCAATCGACTGTCTGTCAAATGGGTGTCTGTTAATTGGGATATAAACAGTGGATGATTCTGAGCAGGTGCGGTTATACAATCAATAAGACAACTTGTCTCGTGTACATGTCTGTGCCATCCACGTCAACGCCTTTGAACACGTTACATCTATGTCGAATTGTACCAGACCGACTCTTCATGAACTTGAAAGGGTTGAAGTTCAACAAGTATGAATAAAAAGCAAAGAAGTGTGACTATGAATGACCTTTAAGCAAACTCACACGAAGACTCAATAAGAACGCATTAACATCAGCAACATGATATCAATAACATGCATGGAATAACATGCATACCCTTTTTTTGACTACGAGTGTGTCACAGGTATGTGTGTATGCATATGAATCCCTATCAGCTTGTGTTGATGCGTGTGATCGACACATATACACTCGAGCACCGTTGTGTCGAACTCTGATAACTCGATATCTCGGTTGTGTCGATATGACATCTCGGTCCCGGCGATATCCTTCATAATCTATCATTATTCTTTTGTGTCATTTAAGATGGACTCTGTAACATGAGCTGTATCGTGTGTGATTGCGGTCCATGTGAGTAAAAATGTATGTACAAAAATAAAATATACATGGAATTTACTTTTTGTTTTGCTTTCATTTATAGTGATATGTGATGATATGACCTGGTCGGATGTCTCCAAGTTCGGATAACTCGATATTTTTTTCTTGGTCCCCTCAATATCGAGACAACGGTGTTCGACTGTACTTGCAAACGCAGTACGAGGTCCCAATTGTGACAAAAATGTATAATGACGACACCATTGTCCATTCAATTAATTGTGATCATATCCTTTTGCACATTGACGATTTTCAAGAATACGTCTGTTCAAGTTATGCCTTGTTATGTGCATTTCTTTGACAAATGTCGTCCTTATTTGATAATCGACATGTATACTGAAGCTGTGTAGCAATGTGGGTAAAAGTGAAATGCACCGTCGCACTACACAGTGCTGTCTCAACGTTAGTTTCGTGTTCGGAGCATATCAAGCAGATGCTGCATATGTCAAGTGAAACCCCTGTACTCCTACTGCGGTCGACCCGTGAAGATCCGAGGTAGAACAGGTCTTCAGCAACCCATGCTTGCCACAAAAGGCGACTATGCTTGTCGTAAGAGGCGACTAACGGGATCGGGTGGTCAGGCTCGCTGACTTGGTTGACACATGTCATCGGTTCCCAATTGCGCAGATCTGGTCCAGACTCGATTATTTACAGACCGCCGCCATATAGTTGCAATGCTGCTGAGTGCGGCGTAAAACTAAACTCACTCACTCACTCCTACTGCGGTCCCTCATGGTGATGTCATCAGCCCGTTGTTCTTTGCTTCTGTGTCCAGACTGTTCGGGTAGAGGAGCATGTCACCTTCAGGGATGCATCCACCGCAGAATCCGCCACAAACAATGTCAATGATGGCACCGTTGTCTTGACGCGAAATACTTTCCACAACGGTCATGTAGCCATAAATTGCCCACGTCAGCTTGAAAAAAAGACAGAACGTGGAGCTAAAACAACATTCATGGCAATTACCAGTAATCCCAATTATCTCGTGTATTTGATAAAGGCATCAGAAAACAGAGAACCGATGAAAGCAGACAAAAAAATCTAAACATCGATGTAAATGAAGTAATATATACTTTGCAAAAAGCCCTCAAAAGCAGAAAGATATAATTTTCTGAGGTTTTTATTTTATACCTGGTGGCCTTGTGGTTAAAGCGTTCGCTCGTCACACCGAAGACCCGGGTTCGATTCCCCGAACATTGCTAAAAACCATACTCACATACTCTGTGGTATCAAGTGTTTAATTATCTTTTTGGTCCAAGATAATCAAGAAGACAAAACGCTGTTGACTGTTCTATTCCGTGGTAGCCGCCATAATCAAACAGGAAGTCAGGGGAGAGCACTCTCAATTATGTTAGACGTTATCGTTACCGTAGTGCTCTCAATAACCAACTATCGTAACATCAAGGATACAGAATCTAGCCACAACATTGATGTAGAAGGGGATGGTTTATAAGAAAGCATGCGGCTTTATGGACTTTGTTTATTGCATAGAGTGACGTTTCGGTGTAGATTTATGATCTATAAGAGGCGGTGATGTTGCTTGAATATTGCTAAAAGCGGCATAAAACTAAACTCACTCACTCTGACACAACAGGAATACCTACATTATTCGTGAACCGCATCCTTGTTCCCAGTGTGTTGATGTGAAAGGACCCAAATCTTTGACAGTGCTTTTCCTCTGTGTAACAATCTTCTGCGTCACCATATCGTAGGGGCTTCGTTTTGTTCCCACTTGTGAACGTAGTGTCCGTTGTCACAACTGCCATGGTCTAAAAATGAGAGAATTGTGAAATATGGTTTTATAATTTCCCTCACAAGTAATATACATAAATTATATACTCAAAGGCAGAGGGTAATATTGTAGTATTTTGACTTAAACCAGAGAAGGAGTGTATCAAAGAAACGAAAACAGCTGATGTTCGAATTGCATGAAATTTGCGAGAAACATGCCTTTTTCTAGACATATGGTGAGTTAAGTTCACTTTGGATGGCGCTTATGATTTCCACTCAAGGTAACCCTGAATTGCAATTCTCGCCAAACATTCTTCTTATCAAATTATGTCCCTTAGTGTAAAAGTATATCCCTTTAGGCTTATGGACTTGCATATGATAACCATGATATACCAATTATTATCAACCCCATGTACCGGGTGAGAAGAGATCCCAAGCATCCTCTGGTTTGTCATGGAGGACGACTAAATAGATGGATGGTCAGGTTGGCTGACTAGGATGATTGCATGTCAAGTCACACCGACATTGAAAGGATGAAGGTCAGGGTCTGTACAAGACAAGCAACCCACATCTCGCTAGGTTATTGGTGATTGTGTCGTTACACACGCAGCCAACGAGCATAAAGAGTGAGTGAGTGGGTTCGGTTTTACGCCGCGTTTAGCAATATTCCAGCAATATCACGGCGGGGTACACCAGAAATGGGTTTCACACATTGTACCCATGTGGGGAATCGAACCCGGATCTTGACGAGCGAATTCTTTAACCAATAGGCTACCCCACCGCCCCTTCGAGCATGAAGAATTGTTCAGTACATCACGTGTTCAAAGATGACTCTTTACCACGCCCTTCCACCAGTCAGACACTTAATCCCGGAGCAAAATGAAAAATATATCAAGTAGCAACTACAATGACCTCTACGCTATAACGGGCGGTGGGGTAGCCTAGTGGTTAAAGCGTTGGCTCGTCACGCCGAAGACCCGGGTTCGATTCCCCACATGGGCACAATGTGTTAAGCCCATTTCTGGTGTCCCCCGCCGTGATATTGCTGGAATATTGCTAAACGCGGCGTAAAACCATACTCAGTCAGTCCTGAGAGTTTCTAGGACTTCGGTCCTTCCCCACAACGAAGCACATGTGACTTATGTGGTCTCACCCTAGTTTGTTCAAAATTGCCCCTGTTATTCTAAATACAATAATTGTTATAGCGTAGACTGACTGACTGAGTTTGGTTTTACGTCTGCTTTTAGCAATATTCCAGCAACATCACGACGGGGGACACCAGAAATGGGCTTCACACAATGTACCCATATGGGGATTCGAACCCGGGTCTTCGGCGTGACGATCCAACGCTTTAACCACTAGGCTACCCCACCGCCCTCCACGATTCGAACCCATAACGAATCAACAGCGCACAAAAGTCAAAGATTTAACACATAGAGGCATTGCGTATTCGTGACCTATAAATCATTTAACTTACTGAAGGCTGTACTCTGATCTTGTGGTAATTTGTTACACCATCCCATCCAACAGCGCCACCTATTAGATATGGCACTTCATTGTTACAATTCTTGTTGGACCTTTTCGGGTAGTGTCCGAAGTTCTTGTTGGGCAGAGTGACGTACTCCAGCTGGTGTGTGTCATTCATCAGACAGTAGACCTTCACCGACAGACCCTGGAACTGTGGGGCTGAAGGATGGAGGTAGTACTCCCCGCTCTCGGCTGTGGGGCTGTTTCGTTTGATCTCAAAGCATGTTTCAGGATCTGCAACCCAAGGATGTTGGCAAACGTGTTCACATACCGTATACCGGGAAATGTTCGAGGTATAGTTAGTTGTAAAGAAAACAATATCGTCTGAGAAAAAATGCTGTCATGTTTCAACTCTGTGTTTCATGGGTCATTTATCAAAACAAAGGATCAAACGTTTGTTTTCATTATTATTATTGCTGCCATGGCTTGGTATACCGGTAGTTATAACAGTCAGACAGCAGTTATCAGTGGTTCACCTGCAGCCTGGCTGCGATAGGAGAAGGAGCTTAGAGGGAAGCAGCCAAGCAAGACTCAAGACAAGGAAGTCTAGTTCACTGTGGGTTCTACTCACGGGGGACTGTTCCCAGCCTACTCATGGCGAGCAACTCTGGGAACACCTTCTCTGTTACCGCCGAGGTACACAGAAAACAGGACTGTGAGGTAGGGGGAGTAGCCGTGTCTACCCCCAACGGGAAAGGTAGGGGAGCGGCCGTGTCCACTCCCCATGGTGAAAGGAGGAGAGTGGCCGTGTCAACTCGCCGGAGGGAGAGCAGGGGAGTGGCCGTGACCACCCCCCAGGGAGAGAGTAGGGGCAGCCGTGTCCACTCCCCATGGTGAAAGGAGGAGAGTGGCCGTGTCAACTCGCCGGAGGTGACCACCGTGACCACCCCCAGGGAGAGACCACCCCCAAGGAGAGAGAAAGGTGGTTGCCGCAACCACCAACCAGGGAGTGAAGGGGGGAGTGGCCGTGTCTGATCCCCCAGGGGAAAGCAGGGGTGTAACCGTGTCTACACCCCAGCTAGAGAGAGGAAAGGGAGCAGCCGTGACTGCCAAGGAGATTGAGCCCGAGAGTCTGCCCAACTCTCAGGGCCTTACAGTTAGCAAGGAGGTAGCCGTGTCTACCTCCACATCAACCGCCGGTAGAGCTGGCACAGATATGGGAGTGACGACCCCAATATCTATAAACATAGAAATGGACTCTGAGTCCGAAGAGGGAGTGCCTAGCCCTCAAAATATCATAAGGGGAATGCCCAGCCCCAGCAGAGAAAGCTCGGAAATGAAAGAGCCTATGAACGGTCCCGGTCAGACCAGCCAGGATTTCAGTCCGCAACCCACAAACCCCAAAAGCGCAAAATTGACACAGCAGAAAGTCAAAACAGCTCCTACTCAGAAGCTGCAATGAGTCTGCCCAAGGGGAACACCGGTTACACTGAAATCAGCCAGTCAGACCGGGCACTAGTTCAAGAGCTTTGGACCAGGAATATTAAGAAGTCCAATGACAAAGCTAGACAAGCCAAAGCTACGGCTAAGGCTGCCCTCCAAACAAAGCAGCAGGGATGGGAGAGGCTAGTCTACTGTACAGACTACAACCTCACCCTCTCCAGCAGGGTCTCGGCCCAAGCTTTACGGGAGGAACTAGCAAAGTCAATCTCTGTGACAAAAATACATAACGCAAATCGGGAGTATGTAGTCAGAGGTGACAACATAAATCATTGCGCCAAGCTCCCCACAAAAGTCCTTGACCAGGTTATTGTTTGGAAAGTGCCAGGCTGGGTCTCACACACAAGATGCGCGGTGCATTTTGATAAGGGTATCAGTGACGAAAGGCTCACAACCCAGCAGCAACACGATCCTACCATAACCGACATGTATAGGATTAAAAGCCAAGGCAGGAATACCAGAGTAGTAATACTCACAATATTGGGAACGACAGTCCCAGAGACGATCAAAGTGGCAGGCGAAGTAGTAGCGACACTTCCCTACCTCAGGCGACCAAAACAGTGCGTCAACTGTTTAAATTACGGGCATGTTAAGGCAAACTGCCTCGGCGAGGCAAAATGCCGAACATGCTCTAGGCCAGCCAAAAGCTGCAAGGGCAGCTGCTCACTTTATTGCACGAACTGCAAAGTTAAGGGACACTCGACCCTATCCAACTTCTGCAGGAGCAGGCAGCATAAAAAACAGAGTCTAAACACGGAGACTCTTGGCCTTAAACAGACGACACAAACTGTTCAGGGCAATAAACAGGCGGCGACCAAGGGCAAGGTCAATGCTAAGACACGGGCGAACAAAGACGCTGAGGCAGGCAGCGCAGGCAACCCTACGGGCAAGGGTGCCAAACCAAAGCGGCGTAAAGGCAAGAGAGGGAAAAGGGGCAAAAAGGGTCCAAATAAGGTGGCAAACAACACGGGCAATGTTGAAACCACCAGCACAACGGGAACAGGCAAAAGGCATGCTGAAATATGCCATGACAGCAATACAAATGCCCACAACCAGACTACCCCAGACAAGCTGGTTGAATTCATGTGCGCCGCCTTAATCAAACTTGGCACACAGAAGGACAGTGATGAAGGGACAAAACTCACCATACTCTGGGAGTTGGCAACCAGCATCCTGTCCTTTGGGCAATCTGCTTCCTATCTCACACAGCAGATACATAGGCTTAAATAAACATTTAAGCTACAAATAATAAGGACACAACTGTCATCATGTGCTTACAAATATTGCAATGGAATGCCAATGGTCTGAGGTCGCATGGCCAAGAACTCATAGCCCTAGTCAGACAACAGGTACTGAACCCCCACGTTATACTAATTCAAGAAGCGAAACTGGGGAAGAGAGCAAACTTTCGGTTACCTGGCTACACACAATACCGCAAAGACAGAGCGGGGCGAATGGGGCTGGACTGGTCACTTTTGTCGTCGACAACTGTACATCCACTGAGGTCAAAACAGAGGTGGGAAGCCTTGAAACCCAGGTCATCACGGTCAGCATGGCAAATAGCAAAGAGATACGTATTGCAAACGTCTATCACAGGACTGCCGATCCCACCAACATCGAGGAGCTTGACACACTCAGCGACTTGGTCGGGCATTCAGGCCTAATCCTTGGCGACTTCAACGCCCACAGCCCGCTGTGGGGTGAGGAAACCAACCACTCTGACTGCCCAGGCAGGATGGTGGAGGATTGGGTAGAGTCACAGGGGCTCGTTATACTGAATGATGGCTCTCCTACAAGACATTGTCCTAACCGAGGAGTATGGACCAGCATAGATCTTGCTATTGCCACCAAAAACCTAGCCCATGATTGCCAGTGGCAGGTTCATGATGACAGTTGGGGAAGTGATCACTCTCCGTGCTTCACTTTTCTCGGTATCCCACCTCCATGCGATGAAATCTCAAACCCTAGAGAGCGGTGGAACTTCTCCAAAGGAGACTGGTCAAAATTCAGAACGGAATGCAATAAAGCATGCAGCAGTAATACCTCTGCTCAAACCAGGGACGGAGGAGGCATCGGCCAACTCATATCGCCCAATATCCCTCACATCAAATCTGTGCAAGAGTATGGAGGGAATGGTGAACATTCGCTTAAAGCACCACCTTGAGACAAACGCACTCTTATCCCATGACCAGAGCGGTTACAGATCAAACCGCTCATGTCTTGACCACATTTTCCGACTGGAAAATGATATCAGATTAGCCCAGGTCAAGAAACAGTACCTAGCTGCTGTCTTTTTAGACTTCAGCAAAGCCTTCGACATGGTATGGCACGATGGACTCCTCCAAAAACTAGAGAATGTTGGTGTTCAAGGGAAACTGGCAAACTATGTTCAAAGTTTTCTGCAAGAAAGGTCAATATCAGTCTTAGTTGGAGACCACCTGTCTGATCGACATAGGTTAGATAATGGCACGCCGCAAGGAAGCATTATCAGTCCCACACTCTTCAACATCATGATTGATGACCTATTTGAACATGTCCGTAAGGACGATAACATCATCACCTCTAAGTTCGATGGTGTGGAAAAATGGTGCGACAAATGGGGATTTACCATCTCACCTGAGAAAACAATCGGAGTGGTATTCAAGCGGAAGGGTAGCAGAATATGCAACACACCCAGTCTCAAACTCAAGGGCAAAACGGTCAAATTTGAGAAATCAGCTAAGTTCCTCGGGGTTACTTTCGACCAACACCTCACATGGGCAAAACACATAGACAGCATAGCCCATAGGTGTCAGAAAGACCTCAATGCAATAAGAGCTGCATCCGGCAGCTCTTGGGGAGCTAACAGCGATACTCTCCTGACCCTATATAAGACCCTCATCAGAAGCAAAATAGACTATGGGTGTGAAGCATACCACAGCGCCTCCAAAACGGTTCTAAACCGGCTTGAAACGATTCAATATCGTGCTCTTAAACTGGATACGGGCGCGGCGGCCCATACCTCCCACCTACTAGTGGAAACTGGGGAGCTACCACTCAAACTCAGGCGTGAGAAGATGACATTGAACTATTGCTGCTCCAATCCACTTGTCACTAGACTATGGGAAGAGAAACTCTACCCCGGACGCATGAAAGCATGGCTCCAAAAGAGACCTGACATAGCACCAGGCGAGCTCAGAGGCATTCAGCTTAGGCGAGAACACGGATGCGACCGGGTAGAGCCTCCAACATGTCAAATGACAGTGCAATGTCCCCCATGGGAATTAAAATCACCCAATGTCGATACCAATCTCACAAATGAAGTGCCTAAAAGTGAGAACCCAATGTTGCTACGAAGCATTGCGCTTAGTAGGATTGACTCACTTTACGAAGACTCAGCTCACATATATACTGACGGATCCAAGGATCCTGTGAGAAATAGAACCGCCTATGGTATCCAGATATACACAGCCTCTACCAACCAAACAATCTCGGTCCGCCTCCCTGACGGACAGTCAGTCTACACAGCGGAGCTAGAAGCCATACACCATGCACTAAGGTACAGTGAAAACCTTAGAGAGAAAAGAGTGGTCATCCTCTCTGACTCTCTCAGTGCACTACAGTCACTGGCGACTAAGCATTCGAGCAGTAGACCTGACACCATCCGAGACATTTTGGTTCTCATTCAGAAACTAAGAAGGGAAAATGAGAAAGAGATCACACTGTGCTGGATACCATCTCACATGGACATTCCCGGTAATGAGAGAGCCGACAAACTAGCTAAACAGGCGCTAGAATTGGACGTGTCACTGGATCATCCTTACTCAAAAAGCGAAATTCGAAGTATGATCCAAGGTTCGATCACTAGCAAGTGGCAGAGGCAATGGGACACCTCAGACAAAGGCAGATGGTATCATGGACTCCGCCCCAGTGTGAAAGTGACACGAACTACTCCCTCACAAAACAGGCGAGTCGACATCATGATCACCCGCCTTAGACTAGGTACCACCAAAACCTCATATAAAAACTGTCAAACATGCCACACCAAAGCTACAGTCCCTCACATTATGCTAGATTGCCAACGGTTTGACACAACCAGGCAAACACTCAGAGAGGAAACAGGGCTAGGTACATTGACAGCCATGCGGCTGCTGGCTCCCACAGAGCACCTTGCAATGTACAGACCGCTAGCCAACTTCCTCTTGGAAAGTGAACTATGTCAGTTTATCTAAAAAGAAATTATATCAATCAAGCCAGTCTTCAGTTTGCTCGAGGGCGCCAAGGAGATTATACCACCCAAGCTCCTGACCTCAGAGGACCAGCCCAGCCAGAACAGGGAGACAATATCACCCAGGCTCCGCCCACCACGCTCACGCCGGTCGCACAGCCTGTCATCATGCCCGGTTGCCAGACTGGTCCACCAGTCCACCATGCGTCCCAAAGAGGGACAACACATGCGTCCCAAAGAGGGTCTTGAAACAGGGCGTGGCCGTGTCAACCCCCTAGAGTAACAGCAGGGGAGTGGCCGTGTCCGCTCCCCAGGGTGAGAGAGCAGAGTGAGAGCAGGGGAGTGGCCATGTCCACCTTCCAAGGTGAGAGCAAGTAAATGGCCGCTCCCCAGAGTGGAAGAAGGAGTGATAGCAGGGAAGTGGCCGTGTCCGCTCCCCAGAGTGATAGTAGGGGAGCGGCCGTGTCTGCTCCCCAGAGTAGAGCAGGGGAGTGGCCGTGTCTGCTCCCCAGAGTGAGAGCAGGGGAGCGGCCGTGTCTGCTCCCCAGAGTGATAGCAGGCGAGCGGCCATGTCTGCTCCCCAGAGTGTGAGCAGAGGAGGGCCGTGTCTGCTCCCCAGAGTGATAGCAGGGGAGCGGCCGTGTCTGCTCCCCAGAGTGACAGCAGGCGAGGCGGCCGTGTCTGCTCCCCAGAGTGTGAGCAGAGGAGGGGCCGTGTCTGCTCCCCAGAGTGAAAGCAGGGGAGCGGCCGTGTCCGCTCCCCAGAGTGACAGCAGGGGAGCGGCCGTGTCTGCTCCCCAGAGGGTGAGCAGGGGAGTGGCCGTGTCCACTCCAAAAAAAAAAGAAAAAAAAAGAAAATATATATATATATAGTGTATGTACACACAAACACTCGTGTACTTACACCCACGCGTCCCAAACAGGGACAACCATGCGACCCGAAGAGGGTCAACACAAGCTGGGACAGCCATGTCCAGCCATGCGTCCCGATGTTGGACACACCTGACCAGCCCCAAGCGTCCCAAGGAGGGACACTCCAGTCCAGGCCCAAGAGTCCCAAGGAGGGACACACCAGACCAGCCCCAAGCGTCCCAAGGAGGGACACTCCAGTCCAGGCCCAAGAGTCCCAAGGAGGGACAATCCGACCCAAGCGCCAAAGGAGAGACGCCCAGACCCAACGCCACGAAGACAACCCGGTCCAGCCCCAAGAGTCCCAAGGAGGGACACCGCCACCACACCCACGAGTCCCAAGGAGGGACACCCCACGCATCCCAAGGAGGGATAGGTCTGCCGACATGCCAACCGGCGAAGGCGACCTCCGAAGCATCTAACTCAACAACAACAACAACAAAATCACTGGCTACTAGGAGTTTTGCCGATAGCTCCGTGAGTATTGGTCCGGTAAGTGATGTTTCTGGCCACTTTCTTCTAACCTCGAAATTAAAATTGTCTAAAATATTTATATATTTTAGGTCCCCAAACCTCGGAATTTAAATCACCTCGAAAGCTCTGGGGGTCTCAAACCCCGAAATTTTAGTACCTTGAAATTTCCCAGTATACGGTAATTGTGTATTTCTGCATGCATCCATCCATCTAAATCTATGTTTTTCATTACCCCCTGCATTTAATGAATGTATTGATTCGTTTGATCTGTTCCAGGATCTGCAATGTAGGTAAATCTGATCACACAAAGGCACATTTCTGTACATATTCTTCATGCAATTATTGAATGTGTTCGTGTTATGTTGTTATAAATATTCAGCATCTACCAGAATTGGAAACACGCGGATGGGGTTTGTCTTCAAGACTCAATACAGAGGCGATCACAGTTGGAAGCTGTGGGAAGTCTGGGTTAAAGTTGGATCACAGCAGCATGTGGTGGTTGTAAGAGGCGACCACAGTGGGAAGCTGTGGGAAGCCTGGGTTGGAGTTGGATCACAGCAGCATGTGGTGGTTGTAAGAGGCGACCACAGTGGGAAGCTGTGGGAAGCCTGGGTAGGAGTTGGATCACAGCAGCCTGTGGTGGTTGTAAGAGGTGACCACAGTGGGAAGCTGTGGGAAGCCTGGGTTAGAGTTGGATGACAGCAGCATGTGGTGGTTGTAAGAGGCGACGTCATGGAAGTCAGGCTCGAAGATTTGGCTGATTGCGTCCCAACCTACACCAGTGGGTTGAATCATTGCTAGTTCTGATGCACCACAATTTACAGCTACAAACTCATCTGACTAAGATTTTACTGTTTCCTTCCCTGACCTGTGTGCATTGGGGATGTTAACACAAATTGAGGGCGTGTGTTGCAAATAATAAATCACAACAGCAAGCAATGGTTAGCTGTTATCTTCTATTTGACTTGGATCATTGAAATGAAATAACGTTGATATAATGAAATGTTTCGATTGCCCAAACACCACTTATATGGGGCGCAGTTGCATCATTGTCATCGTTCCAAGCACAACTTCGAGAATTGAGTAGATTTTGACATTATAATAACATTCCTCAAAATGGTCGATAAGCCCAGATGCCCACAAACCTGCATACAGCTGTCTTTTAATCCTCTTTATAAGGACCTAAGAATACAATATCTTCACTTATTCCATCTCTTGGAAGACAAATTGAACCATTTCTTTCCGCTGCTAACCTTGAACAAGAAAATATATTCCAATTCCGCCTGCTTTCTTCTCCCTGGCAATTGGTGAGGTAACAAGTATTCCTAACACTGACCACATTCAAGTGCGTGAGTGAGTTTAGTTTTACGCCACACTCAGCAAAATTCTACCAATATGTAAATAATCCTGTCTGGACCAGACAATCCAGTGATCCACAGCATGAGCATAAGACAGACATCTAATCAGTTAAGGAGTAAATATAACACATACAGATCTTTATGTACTCATGGATCCAAAGATGGTGTCGTAGTTGCTTGTGCGACTGGCATTGGATCGAGAACAATATCCCCTCTGTTTACCAAAAAAACAGCTCTATGTTCACAACCGAAGCAACCGCTATTAACAGCTCTTAAATACAACTGGGGATTGTTAAATGGTGTGAATCCTCCATTCCATATCCCTTGTGATAGAAGAATCACGTCCTGTTTGACTATTGATTTGTCCATCACAAGGGATCAATATGTTAGTATGTAGAGGATTGTTTTTAATCATATTAATTTTCTATTGCAATGAGTGCGACGTTTCGGTGTAGGTACTAACACCGTTATTAAGCAAGTGATGATTGATAGTACCTACAGAGAAACGTCGCACTCATTGCAATAAACAAGTTGATTATCCATAGAACTTGGTTTTCCTTCATCTATACAACTTCTAAAATGCCTCTCAAAGAAGATATCAATTTTCGTTTAATATTTTGTATAACAAAGAAAAAGATTTGTTTCAAACATTTTGAGTGATATGTTTTGTAAATAGAGAGGTGGTATGTTATGAATGGTGGTATAGAATGGCAACTGAGATTGTCAGTGGCTGCATCCTCAAAGGGAGTTAAAGTACCGTAACATTATTGTCCTGAGAGGGTACGTCAAACCTCGTCTTATATTTAATTCTGCCACATTTCCATTCGCAGAATAAGTGTTTGCTTTAAATTAGTTAACATCCGACGGGACGATGTAAATCAAGCTCGGGTCATTGCAGACAGCAAAAGTGCCCCGATGGTCCCTGGTGATCTACCTTCAGTTGTTGGCGAACTATAACCTGGTTTTATATTGCATTGTCTTCAATGGAAACATAGTTTTACATGCTAGTTGTAAACACCATCTGGGATTGTCTAGTTAATTAATTACATACGTTTTATGACATGAATTTATAACATGTATTTATTATGTATGCCAACATTTTCTTGTCACAGTTTGGCTGAAATACTGCTGATATGACTATACAGTATACTTCACTCAACCACTGTTACAAACATCCTCAATAATTAATTAATGAACAAAGGCATTACCATAAAACACAGTTCGTAATGCTTTCAGTGCTTTCAGTAAATGTAAATGAAAATTACTTTTGCATTCATTGTCTATGTACATGATCTTGCCAGTCTAAAGTCCCCATTCCACCATTTCATTCATAAATGCATGCGTATGATACAGCTGTATATTACAATGGGTTCTCTTTTCACCTTTTCGCGAACACGTCATATAATGACCACTGGATTTTGAATCATTAACACATGCGTCTGGTCCAGTGGAAATCGTACAATAGGTTCTCCTTTCAACTTTTCGCGAATACCTCATATAAAGACTGCTAAATTTTGAATCATAAGCGCGTGCATCTGCCCAGTGGAAATCGTACAATGGGTTCTCCTTTCACCTTTTCGCGAACACCTCATATAAAGACTACTACATTTTGAATCATAAGCGCGTGCGTCTGGTCCAGTGGAAATCGTACAATAGGTTCTCCTTTCACCTTTTCGCGAACACCTCATATAAAGACTACTACATTTTGAATCATAAGCGCGTGCGTGTGGTCCAGTGGAAATCGTACAATGGGTTCTCCTTTCACCTTTTCGCGAACACCTCACCTACATTTTGAATCATAAAGAAATCTACTACATTTTGAATCATAAGCGACTACTGCGTTGAATCATAAGGCGTGCAGTGGTGGAAATCGTACAATGGGTTCTCCTTTCACCTTTCGCGAACACCTCATATAAGACTACTTTCATTTTGGCGAACACCTCATATAAAGACTACTACATTTTGAATCATAAGCGCGTGCGTGTGGTCCAGTGGAAATCGTACAATGAGTTCTCCTTTCACCTTTTCTCGAACACCTCATATAATCACTACTAATTTTGAATCATAAACACATGCGTCTGATCAGTGGAAATCGTACAACAGATTCAGCTTTCAGGAGAAATCTTTCAAGACTATGGGAAGGGTTTATTTTCTTTATCGGCGTTTATTCACATGAGTTGGATATCTGGCAGTCGTGCATACAAAAATACATACTCTACCTTTAAAAGGATGCTTGTACAAGTCAAACGGTCCACTCTGGGAAATGTGGCCATCAGATACTTCTTCAGTATGTCCAGTGATGCAGACTCCACTTGTGTTTGAGTACTGTAGGTCAACACAAGACGTGCTCCGTGAACACAGTCGAGCACAGTCTGTTAACTCTGAAACCATGTGCTGTTGATGACGTTGTGGAGGATCTAAACGGGCTGGAATCGCTGCTGCTGTCTTCTTGAAAATATTTTCTCTCAAACTCATGGCCGTGGAGCTCAAAATTACAATCATCCAAATCCAAATGATATATTTATCATATACAAAGATAGTAAGGCTACACATGCTGAAGACTGCCCGTTAGAATATTACTTGACAAGCTTGCAAGTTGTCACAACACAGACACAGAAATTCTTGGTACACAGCTACAGCTTCAGAACAAACAACGAGGAAATTGATTTAGCTGGATGTTTCAACGTCGAACTGTTGACGTCCAAGCTGTTAAATATTAGATGTGTACTTGCATCAAGTGCGAGTAAACCCAGCTTGTATGGCGATGGTCCTTTAGTTAGATCCACTTCGGGATTTAAACATGGAAGAAACTGTATGCAAGCCAGGTATGTTTTCAATGACTCGAATAAAAGATTCAATATCAATTGTGCTTGTCCCTAAACATTTCAGGTATTTGTGATGCAATTCGCTTTTCCGTGTTCGTTCCAAGAACACCTGGAGCTAATGTTATATTTTACAGGTGTCAGTGGAATTTCATCACTGTATTTATCATGTGCACCGTATTTATCAGACGGCAGGTGGGGTGTTCCCGGCCGTGATATTGCTGGAATATTGTTATGAGCGGCGTAAAACTAAACTCACTCACTCAAAGTCGAGACGGACAGGATATTTACAGATCTGTCGCATCATTGAGGAAATATCGTGTCCAATGTTAGTGTCACTGGATCCAGGGCTATATCAGCCAGATAACCAATTGTCATAGCAGAATCCAAAGCTGTTAATATTAACACCTCATAAGTACATAAAAGCATTATCTAGATGTAAACAATGCATTATGTGTCCCGATTCTCATCAAGAATACCACCCGATCCCGTAATCGCCTTTTACAATAAGTATGGGTTGCTGAAGACTAATTCTCACCCGGAGTTTCACAGGTATAATTGTACAGTACTATGAGTGAGTGAGTTTAGTTTTACGCCGCACTCAGCAATATGCCAGCTATATGGCGGCAGTCTGTAAATAATCGAGTCTGGACCAGACAATCCAGTGATCAACAGCATGAGCATCGATCTGCGCAACTGGGAAGCGATGACATGTGTCAACCAAGCCAGCGAGCCTGACCACCCGATCCCGTTAGTCGCCTCTTACGACAAGCATGGGTTACTGAAGGTTCATTCTAACCCGGATCTTCACGGGTATACAGTAATATGACTGACTGACTGAGTTTGGTTTTACGCCGCTTTTAGCAATATTCGATCAACATCACGGCGGGGGTACACCAGAAATGGGCTTCACAGATTGTGCCCATGTGGGGATTCGAACCCGGGGTCTTCGGCGTGACGAGCCAACGCTTTAACCACTAGGCTACCCCACCGCCCCTACAGTAATATGATGTTATATAATGGTGACCATACTATACGGCCGCGAGAAACCGAGAAAGCGATAACACGTGACAAGAAAGCGCAGTATATTACATATATTCACCAGAAGAGATCCTTATATACTGAACAACATTAGGAACGCACCATCCATATAATACGAAATATCCCCGTCAGACTAAAATGTACCCTTAGCATCGTCGGTGCATTTAGTGTTGTGCGTTTCTAATGTTGTTCAGCATATTAAATTTACAGTTGCCAATTTGTTCTTTCGATATGAAATGGTAGACATAAGGCTATATATCCTGACGTTTGGCCATTACGGTTTTGGGAATAATCCTTAGCAACCTGTGTTGATAGTAAGATGTGATCTGGTAGTGAGGCGTCATGATGAGGTTGATTCCATACGTCATCTATATTTAACGGCGCATCTTTGTTCTTTTGGAAGACAAAGATGCAGCCCTCTCTTTCACAAGACCCGTGAAGATCCGGGGTAGAATAGGTCTTCAGCAACCCATTCTTGTCATAAAAGGCGACTATGCTTGTCGTAAAAGGCGACTAACGGGATCGGGTGGTCAGGCTCGCTGACTTGGTTGACACATGTCATCGGTTCCCAGTTGCGCAGATCGATGCTCATGCTGTTGATCACTGAATTGTCGGGTCCAGACTTGATTTTTACAGACTGCCGCCATATAGCTGGAATAGTTTGCAGAGTGCGACGTAAAACTAAACTCACTCACTCTTTCACAAACGTGCAAATATGCAGATTCAGCATGAAATTTATTCAAACGGGTACAGAGTAAGATGTAAGGTTCAACGTCCCCTGTAATATGAACGGACGTTCACAAAGTACAACGAAGGACCCAACTTGGACGTTCTCTTTAAATGAACGGACGTTCACAAATGAGCCACCTGTTGCTTGCGTACTCGACGTTAGTAGACCACTTCCAGTTGTGGTACTCAGCAGAGACACGTGGGTTGAACAGGTTCACGTTGTAGTTGACATAGGACACTGGTTGATGAGGTCCCCATCTGACGTACGTCATACTTGTACCATCCTGCCACTTCCACTGTGACGTACTCTTGTCGTAGTAGCCCCCTACCCAGTAGCCATCCGGCTGTGGAGAACCTGTTGACATAACATCTGTATTCAATGGGAAATACAGTAGCCATCTGGTTGTGGAGAACCTGTTGAAATAACATATGTATTCAATGGGAAATACAGTAGCCATCTGACTGTGGAGAACCTGTTGACATAACATCTGTATTCAATGGGAAATACAGTAGCCATGTGACTGTGGAGAACCTGTTGACATAACATCTGTATTCAATGGGAAATACAGTAGTCATCTGACTGTGGAGAACCTGTTAACATAACATCTGTATTCAATGGGAAATACAGTAACCATCCGGTTGTGGAGAACCTGTTGACATAACATCTGTATTCAATGGGAAATACAGTAGCCATCTGACTGTGGAGAACCTGTTGACATAACATCTGTATTCAATGGGAAATACAGTAGCCATCTGTTTGTGGAGAACCTGTTGACATAACATCTGTATTCAATGGGAAATACAGTAGCCATCTGACTGTGGAGAACCTGTTGACATAACATCTGTATTCAATGGGAAATACAGTAGCCATCTGACTGTGGAGAACATGTTAACATAACATCTGTATTCAATGGGAAATACAGTAACCATCCGGTTGTGGAGAGCCTGTTGACATAACATCTGTATTCAATGGGAAATACAGTAGCCATCTGACTGTGGAGAACCTGTTGACATAACATCTGTATTCAATGGGAAATACAGTAGTCATCTGACTGTGGAGAACATGTTGACATAACATCTGTATTCAATGGGAAATACAGTAGCCATCTGACTGTGGAGAACCTGTTGACATAACATCTGTATTCAATGGGAAATACAGTAGCCATCTGACTGTGGAGAACATGTTAACATAACATCTGTATTCAATGGGAAATACAGTAGCCATCTGTTTGTGGAGAACCTGTTGATATACTATCTGTATTCAATGGGAAATACAGTAGCCATTCGGTATTTGAGAACCTGTTGACATAACATCTGTATTCAATGGGAAATACAGTAGCCATCTGTTTGTGGAGAACCTGTTGATATAACACCTTTATTAAGTGGGAAATACGATGCAGGGGTATTACGAAATTGCGAGATGGAAGGGACGAACCGTTGAATATTCGGCTTCGGGATAGGTTGGGTTGATGGTCAGGGAACGGGTCAAAATGGCCATACAAAATTATGGTCACACTGACCCTAGTCAAAATGGTCACATAGTAAAGTCAAAATGGCTATACCAAAAGTCAAAATGGCCATACCAAAAAGTCATGGCCATAGAAAAAGTCAAAATGCCCAAACATTATTTTTGTTTTCATATTAATGAGTATTATTGTTGAAATGCTTTCTTAATTGATACTTTGAGATTGTTACTTATTTAATATTTTGAGGTGTGTTTTTTATCCTGTACTTTGAGATGTTTTCTTATGTAATACTGTTTAATTACTCTCGCAATGTTTTCTTAATATTTTTAGATGCTATTTTAAGACCCTGGGTAGTGTTTTGATAAATGATCAATTAATACTTAATTTTTGTGTTTATTATAATTGTTCTTATACTTTTCAAGTGAAGGAAGCAGCAATGGCAAATCTACAGGAGTCTGCTCCATTGCTGAAAAGGTGACCTACGAGGTTGTAGGCGCCAGGAGTAACAGTACAAACGTGCATGTACATGCAGAAAGAACCTACATATATATGTCTTGTAAACAATGTGATTTGCTGATGTGTAATAAACATCACGTTTTGTCTGATATAACTTCTTTTGTCATTTTTACACCTTGATATCAAATAATACAACATGGGGATATGTTATGAGTATCAAAAAATAAGAAAATAATGTATGGCCTTTTTTACTTTTTCTATGGCCATTTTGACTTTTTGGTATGGCCATTTTGACTAGGTGTTTGTGGCCATTTTGACTTTTTGTGGCCATTTTGACTTGGATGTTTTATGGCCAGTTTTAATAGGACACGATGGTTAGGCGTGAAGTTTATTTCGAGACGTTGACATTATATTCTTACAGTCACTGCGTCGACGCAAATAATCATTTTAATTTTGAATTCAGTCTCTTTGGCACAGCATAAGAATGGCACATATGACAACAGTAAATTATCACAAGATAATATTCCTTAAAGGGATAAACCTATTTGGATTCTTGTAAAGGAACGCTTTTTCCTGTATACGCGGTGATAATTTAGTGATATTGACAATCTAATTAGATCCTTCAATGACATGGTAGAATATTTTTGTAAGGTAAATCTTGAGGTCAGATTTCTTTGTTAGAGTCTTTTTGAACATGCACGACCGCATCCGCTAGAATATACCAGCTATATGTCAGATGAAACATGTGCCACAACCAGTGAAGAGAACACTACGGCAACACAACAAGCACGTAAAATGACAGTCCCGTGGTTGATAGTGTAAGCAACGATCAAAGCATTGTCTGATTTCATTTCTCTCTCGCGTTCGGCATTTCTCGCAAAGTTTGAACAATCTAATTTTGATGACCTGAGAGAGTGTTGAGATAGTTGGTGATGAAGTCGTCCTCTGTCTTGTCGTTGATGGACATGAGTTGTGCCCCCAGCTGTTTGCATAAAACATCCCCCTCATGCCAGGTTTGAGAGGAATTGACAAGCAAGTAGCAGGATCCGGGGCCGGTCAGGTAGGTGTGTGGACACTCTGAAATGAGAGTCGAGGTGTATAGAAAGTACATGTTAATGTGGACTAGGTGTTTGGACACTCTGAAATGAGTGTCGAGGTGCATAGAAAGTACATGTTAATGTTGACTTGGTGAAATGAAATTTGGACTCTGAAATTTTAGCTTGAGTGAGTGTGTGGGCGAGTGAGTGAGTGTGTAAGAGCGGACAAAAATGTAGGTTTGTCTTAGGAATATTGGAATTTATGTAAACAGTCGGATTGCGTTTTGATGTGGAGTAGGTTAAGGATACTCTGGAATGTGAGCTGAAGTGACCACGTGTGTGTGTGTGTGTGTGAGAGAGAGAGAGAGAGAGAGAGAGAGAGAGAGAGAGAGAGAGAGAGAGAGAGAGAGAGAGAGAGAGAGAGAGAGAGAGAGAGTGAGTGAGTGTGTAGACAGAAATGTATGTTTCTCTTAAGAAGGTTTATGTAGTAAACGTACAAATTTGTTCTCGTTTCATCAAGTTTGACATTCAGCTAAAAACATCGTTACCAGATCTCGTTATTTGAACCTGCAATGATATTTTCAATGACGATCAGCCCAGTACCCTCGTGATTTAACCCTTATTCACCTTGACAGGCATCTATAGACATATTCTTGTTTGGTGATCTTCCTTCTGTTGTTGGCAATCTATATGCCGGTTTTATATTGTGTCGTTTAGAAAATATCATGCTGTGGTTACTTGCTAGTTGTAAATCTCAATCTGTTACAATCCAGTGGTTTTACTGTCAAGTTATTTCAGCTTGACATGATATTTCCGATTAAGATAAGTACTGATTTTATTCAGTGGCGTTGGCCCAGAGGCCTTTAGAACAATTTCCTTTGTACGTAAATACACGTGGTGCGTATTAAGCTTTTAGTCTTCTTCTGACATTGACAAGGTTTTCTTTTCAGATAAAAGGCTTTTGATTTTACAACATTATTATTTTTTTTAATTTAGAAGATTTGACAATATGTGTTTATCGATTAAGGTTGTTGACAGACGTGACAAATACCAAGTATCGGTTCCATGACATTTTAACATGTGTATGACGTGGTCATGCATTCATGACAATTCATTACATTCATGAAATCTGATCGATAATTCTTGTGGGGACTCTACGATTCATGAAGACTGTACTCAACTAAGCGCAACTCCACTGGGTAATGTTCGTAAATCTCCTATCCACGGAAAAAGTCCTTCCGCTGTTAATGTTAATGCTATGTTCATGGAATCATCATAATTTATTTATGGTTCTGCAATAGTTTAAACGTCATCTGTTGTGGGCATTGAAGATATTCCCTTGTGTCACATACAAAGCTCAACTCATATGTCTTTGAAATATATGCATACAAACGTCATGGACATTGTGTTGCAATATTGGTAATAAACTTAATACTGTTTACGGTTTAATAATGGATAGTTCTTTACAGGACGCCTTCGCATGGCTGGAATAGAACTTTGTGTGCGACGTCAAAGAAGCGCCTACTTCTGTGTCATGTATATGTTAATTGTTGTTGTGTTACTTTAAAGTTTAACTCGCTCCGTTACTTTTGTAAACTGTATTAGCGACCTGTCTTCTATTTGTCAAATAGACGCCCTGCAATTCTACTGTGGTTGGATACAAGATACCAGTAAAGATCCGGATTAGAATTGATCTTCAGTAACCCATGCGTGTTGTTTGAGGCGACTAACGGGATCGGGTGATCAGTCTTGCTGACTTGGTTGACACATGTCATCGGTTCCCAATTGTGTAGATCGATGCTCATGCTGTTGATCACTGGATTGTCTGGTCCAGATTCGTTTATTTACAGACCGCCGCCATGTAGCTGGAATATTGCTGGGTGCGGCGTAAAACTAAACTCTGAGCAGCGGCCATCTTACACACGTGGCAGTCACGTGTTTTTGCTTGACTGCCCCATTTTAACCACGAGGGTACCATTAACATTAGTTCGTATTGATATTAGCACAGAAATGTTAGTTTATAATGTATATAGTGTAGTTAGCTTTAGTCTTCAGTTTAGCTATTAGTTTTCGTGTGTTTTTTTGTGTGTTTTTTTGTTTTTTATTTCCATTTTTATGTTACAATTTCCATTACAGCAGCTTTATGATTCCCAATTGAAAGTATTTTAAGTGTACAGTGAGTAGTGTTGATGTAAATACATAATTACCTCTTATATATATAGTACACATATATACAAAATACATGTAGTTACAGTCAGTCAGTTATAGTATTTCGAAAAAGTAAATGGAAGGATGACCAGAAAGAATGAAAACTTGCATAGTTACAATTAGAAAAGGCAATAAATTTTGAGATTTCATAATATTTTAATACTTCTTTTTTTAGCTATTAGTAGACAGTGTCAGTATTACTAATGACAACTAGTTATAAGTACTAGAATGGGTTTTATTATTATTATGCTAACATTTATATAGTGCCGATATCCAGCTCAGCTGCTCAAAGGCGCTTTGTTTTTCCCTCGATCACTAGATGTCAATCACAAAGGCATGTCGTATTATCAATCTCAACTCCCTGGGGATCATACAGCTCTTGCAGCCACTAGGTTTTGCGCATTTTAATGTAGAAGTGGTAGTGGAACTTTAATATATTAATTTAGGTCTGTCCCTTTCCTACCAGTGCAGTTGTTTCAGTCAAGTCAAATGTTCCGCTCGAGTTACTGACCCTGATTAAGGACCTGTTGCTCGCTTTGCATGCTCTTTTACCTGTTTCACTTATAAATACATCCTTTATATCTAAGGCCAAATAAAATATGTTATAGTTGTAAGAAAAATAAAACAATTGATGCATTAACTGTGTAATGTGGTTCTCTTATGCAAAACACATGTATGGAAACGTTAATTTAACTACTAGCATACTTTCACAGTTGTAGGCGTTAAGTTCGTTGATACAATGGTATCACCTCTATCCTAGTAGTCATGACAGACTCTGTGTGTGTGTCTGTGTGTGCGTGGAGACAGGGGCGGTTGGGTAGCCTAGTGGTTATAGCGTTTAAAGCGTTCGAAGACCCAGGTTTGATTCCCCACAATGTGTGAAGCCCATTTCTGGTGTCCCCCGCCGTGACATTGAAGGAATATTGTTAAAAGAGGCGTAAAACTAAACTCACCCATTCACTCACTATATGGCAGTCAGGGCTATACATATTTATAAGCTAAGTAAGCATAATTTATGTAAGTATAATAAAAGTGAATTTACGATATTATCGATAACACAATTTTCATATCGATAATCATTAATGATCTTTCCTATCGACCATATTTCCGATAATCGATAATTTTATCCAGCCCTAGTAATTATGCAAATCTTTTCCCTCGTGTGTATCCTCCTGATATTGACAGACAGACAGATTTTATTGGTATATATGGCCCGGAGGCCAACAGTACAATGTAAATATATTGTAATGTACACAATGCCAGCGCTACCATGCAATGTTAAGTGAAACATGCAGTTATTGCCGATTTGATCTATTGCGATCTATACGGTATATATGCTGGTATATATCTTTACATCGTTGTTTGAACATTTTTAAAAAAGAATCCCTGTCGGCAACATCTTGTGCGATCCATACATGGCCAAATCCACATTGAAACAATAATTCACGTCATGAGACCCAGTTTATATCCCCCGTACTATCTAATTTCTTTAGAAGTTCATAACTGTTTCTGGATATTCTGCTAAGAGGCTGTCTGATCAATTTCCTCCTGATATTACCGCCTGTCATTATTCAAGTGCTGCTCTTCCCTGCGTCACGGCCATGGAACAGAGACAAAGAGACCGAAGCAATCATAAAATACTTAGGGCCAAATAAAAACAATGCACAGCCAAACCCCCAACACAAAGTTACTGGAAGTCGAGCTCAGACGGAATGCGAAATATGGATGTCGGAAAGCGCTGGTAAAATCCCTAAATCAGCATCACCACAGACGTTTATTGTTAAATCACACGAACATTTCAATGACGCGAATATTTTCTGTAACACCATCTCGAAAAATCACGTACCAACCAATGGTCGTTAAAATATGGTGGGCCTTTCTGACCTCGTCACATACATTTAAATACAAAGTCATCTCTAGAAAGGTTTTTGGAAGTATATGATAATGTTTTAATTTTTTCACCAGGTGATCTCAAATTGATCTCGTTTGTTACGACCTCACCATTCACACGGGTCCTCCTTTGGTCAAAAGTTCGTTCTATCGGAAATGAGTGTGTCATGGGTTAAACACCGATGACAGACGAGATCCACGCACATGTAAGGGGAATGAACTTCAAGGCAATTGTGGTAGGTATGGTCTTCGATCGCCATTTTGCCTTTATGCAATCGTAATAAGAATATTAATATAATATTGTAACAACCCCTGTTTTAAATTGTAAATAGTATTTTCATAACTCGTGTTTTAAATTGTAAATAACATTGTCATAGCCCGTGTTTTACATTGTAATATTGTCGTAGCTCGTGTTTTACATTGTAAATTGTATTGCATTGCCCATGTTTTACATTGTAAGTAATATAGTCGCAGTCAGTGTTTTACATTGTAAATTTATTGTCATTGCCCATGTTTAACATTGTAAGTAATATAGTCACAGTCAGTGTTTTACATTGTAAAGTTCTTGTCATTGCCCGTGTTTTACATTGTAAGTAATATAGTCGCAGTCCGTGTTTTACATTGTAAATTTATTGTCATTGCCCATGTGTTACATTGTAAGTAATATAGTCGCAGTCCGTGTTTTACATTGTAAATTTATTGTCATTGCCCATGTTTTACATTGTCAATAATACAGTGGTAGCCCGCGTTTTACATTGTAAATTTATTGTCATTGCCCATGTTTTACATTGTAAATAAGATTGTCATAGCCAGTGTTTTACATTGTAAATTTATTGTCATTGCCAATGTTTTACATTGTAAGTAATATAGTCGCAGTCCGTGTTTTACATTGTAAATTTATTGTCATTACCCATGTTTTACATTGTAAGTAATATAGTCGCAGTCCGTCTTTTACATTGTAAATTTATTGTCATTGCCAATGTTTTATATTGTCAATAATACAGTCGAAGCCCGTGTTTTACATTGTACATTTATTGTCATTACCCATGTTTTACATTGTAAGTAATATAGTCGCAGTCCGTGTTTTACATTGTAAATTTATTGTCATTGCCCACGTTTTACATTGTAAGTAATATAGTCGCAGTCAGTGTTTTACACTGTAAAGTTCTTGTCATTGCCCATGTTTTACATTGTAAGTAATATAGTCGCAGTCCGTGTTTTACACTGTAAGTAATAATAAGATGCTGAAATGTGTAAGTAAGGTTTGCTTTCGAGT